>NC_056564.1:23645404-23667739 GCF_013358625.1 Macadamia integrifolia
CCCCCCCCCCCCCTTAATATATATAAACAACATAGGAATCTAAATTTTTTTTTTGATAATGTAGAAATCTTAGTGTTGAAATAAAAATTCAATGGAAACAAATTCTAACATGAAACATGATTTCATATGTATTCAGGTATTGTCAGGTTTATAAGTCCAACCAGATTTAGAATCAACCAATCAGACCTTAACATTTAAACATAAACCAATCAGATTTTTTTTTTGTTTCCGTTAAGTCTCTAGTAATGAGTTTGTCATACACAAGTTAAGCCTATCCAGACCAACTTGTCCATAAAATATGTGGACAATATAGACAATTCTTGCTATATGCTTGCCGCTTTGTCTCAAGTTCACAGTTTATGGCTTTTAAAACTATGTTTTAACATTTTATTTTACTACTAATCTCCGGATTTGAAGGGTCTAAGCTTTCCCTTAGATTATTTTTTTTTTATTAAAAAAAAAAGCAGTAACAGTGTGTGATAATTATTGATTTCCCTTGTCCTACACTCCTACCTTTTATCATATCCGTCTTTGTTGAGCTTTGGGGCACCGGATTAAGTGTGAACTCTAGCTGGTACCTTTGATAAAGGCACTGCTGTTATCTGCGCAGACATGGAGGCAATGGCAAGGGACTTTGTCCTGTACCAGAAGAACTGGTTGAGGATCCACACCCCTGCCTCGCCACCCCCATCCTTTCATCCCTCCCCAGTCCCCCTCTGTCTCCTGCTCCTTTGCATCCCTCGCCTTTTCTGCCTCTGTAATTAATGCAATGAGTGCATTTTATGATTAGGAATGCGAGAAGAGTTTAGTCCCACATTAGTCGGGTAGTGTACATCTATTGGGTTTATGGCTTCTCTACTCTGAAGTTCAGGCTTTTGATTGAATGTCATCAAATTATATCAGAGTGGATTGTACATGCACCAATCATGTAAGGCCCATGGCCTAAAGCCGAGGGAAATAATGTAGAGACTGCACTCCATCCCCAAGAATGGGATGAGAGTTTAGTTCCACATCGGTTGGGTAGTGTAAGACTACTAGGTTTGCTTATGACCTTGGGTATGATCTTTTCGACTCTCCTTCCTCAAGTTTCCCACCTATCCTGTCTACTTTAGTCTCTCAGTTTTTCTTCTTCTGAAGGTTATGTTCATTTTTTTTTTTCTTTGATGCATAAGCCTCCATCAATACATGACATCATGCATGTGTTGGGATCAAGTGAATCAGTCAGGTTGTGTTTGATAGCTAAGAGAAAAGAAGAAAAAAGAATCTGAAAAAATAGAGGAAAACAAATGACATGGTAAAAAAAAAAAAAATTATGTCTGTTTGGTTACCATTAGAAGAAAAGAAAATATTTTTTTATTCATTTTTATTTTCTTGTATTTTAGATAAGACTTTTTTTGACAACAGAAAACTTTACCATTCTCAAGATGAATTTTGAAATTAAAAAAAAAAAAAATCTTCTTTTACTTCAGAACATGCCAAATGCAATGAGAATTTCTTAAATCAAGAAAATAGAATAATTTTTATACTTTGTTCTTTTATTTTCTTTGCTTCTCTTGACTACCAAACGCAGCCTAAATGAAAATAAATATTGGTTAATTCCAACAAAATGCCGAATGGCTGATTTGAGGAAGAAAGAGGAGAGGGGAGCGGAAGATGGAGGAATGGGAGACTATGTTTGGAAGTCAAGAAAAGAAAAAAAAAAAAATTTGAATATGAGAAGAAAGACACACATAAGAAATTATTATGTAGTCATTCTATTTTGTCTTATTATATTTCTTGTACAAAACATTTTAGTATAGTGACAGAAAAATATAATAAAGAGTAGAAAAGGAAAATAACATTAGTTGCAACCACCTTGGATAATCACAATCCAATTATCCCTAAACATATTCCTATACCTAAACTGGAAAAAAGTGAAACAGAGGCCCAGAGGAAAGTTTGTTTCCACATAGGAAACCTTCAAAACACATTTTTTTTTGCTTGGAATTCCAGCTACAATAAATCACTTTACAATGTGTAAAGCGAAGCTAGTAACGTAACGTGTATAACATTCTTCTCCAAGACATTAACATGAGAGATCAGATCAACCACTGTAACAATAGCCCAAGGAAGAATACATCATCCCCAGCAAAGTGGAGATAGAAATTAATTTGTGTTGTATTTTAAAGCTACATATATAGTTAGGACTTAGGACTTAAGAGTCTGAGGGCTGCCTAATTTCTCTGTTGCCTCACAAGGATCGCAATAGTGAGCCCACATGTAAAATACCATCAGCTTTACATAATAAAAAAAAAAAAAAGGAGAGAGCAACCCAGTACACGAGACTCCCGCTACTACAGAGTATGGGAGGGGCAAAGTGTACGTAGTCTTACCCCCTGCATCGTAGAAGATGCTATTTCTAAGGTTTGAACATGTGATCAACATGTTACAATACTGCAACTTAACCATAATGCAATTAAATAATTAAAGCTCATTATCATTTTCAGACAATCACCACTCAAGGAATAACCTCATCCACCAAAGCACACTTGATCTCCTTCATCCACCACTAACCATGATCTGAAAATGGTTGCAGTAAATTAATTTGAATATATATAAGAAAAGAAAAGTTTTCCTGAACTAATGGGGGACCATTCATTCATCATTCTAGGGTTCAAAGATTTCTTAGGGTTTTAGTATATTCCCAAAATACCCTCTTGATACCTCCTACGAGCTTCTCAAGCCCCGTAGTGAATGGATTCCCGAAAAACTATCTTTAACCTATATATTTGAATTGAATTTTGTATCATCATTGGATGTATCTTTATTTCTGATATGAGTGAGTGGTACATGCACTTTATACACTATAGTGGGTTGAATTGACCCTTTTTTTTGTCACAAAGTTTAGTTATAAAAATTACAAACTTATCTTCTCCTTGTTGGTGGCTCATCAACAATGTAAAAGTAACAATTAAGAACAAGGAAAAAGAAAAAGGTGGGGCTAATGAATCAAATGATCATGTCCTGGGTGCTTACAATTAAACTTTGTCCCTGGTATTGGATTCTTTTGAATCTTCTTAAACAACTTCCATATTTTATTATTGAAATATTTTTCTTTCTGAAAAAAAAAAAAAAATACTTTACTCGGCTTTGTTTAGGAAGTCCACATTGTGCCATGAGGATATCTAGATGATATGACTATTTTGACAATTGGAAGGAGATGACACACGTACGGTCCCAAATAATTCAATGTTTATAGCACTCCGACCATAAGAGAAAGGGGGTGAGTTTAAGTTTTTTTTTTTTTTTGTAAAAAAAATAAGGGCGTTTTCATTGATGCTAGCATATCCCTTCAGCATATTTTCCTTTTTGTATGGGGGAGGGGAAGAGCATCTTTGCAACTCCAAGGATATAGTAGTGGCAAAACATCCGTTATGTATTTAGGAAGAATTTTGGTAGGCAAGAATACTTCTGGAAGCATCAAGAATCAAATAATAATGCTTCTTGAGGCGTCAGAAGCATATCATCACAACTATGAGAGAGAGAGAGAGAGACTTTTATTCACCACCATATCTTACCCTAATTCCATTCTAGTGGAACTATTTGGGTTGCCAAACCCATTAGCCTCATGGAAAGATTCGTGGTTTGGGTACATCCCATTTGCTGGTAGAGTAGTCATTTCAAACATACTGCAACTAAATGGAAAACTTCATGATTTAAATGACTACTAAAATCAAATCATGTTAAATAAAGTAGGAGAGCCACGATATATTATTTGGAAATCCAGCCCAAGACTTTAGGCATGGTGGATAAGTGCCTACTAAAATCAAATCATGTTAAATAAGGTAGGAGAGCCACGAAATATAATTTGGGAATCCAGCCCAAGACTTTAGACTTGGGTGGAGAAATGACTAAAATCAAATCATGTTAAATAAAGTAGGAGAGCCACGAAATATTATTTGGGAATCCAGCCCAAGACTTTAGGCTTGGGTGGAGAAAGTCCAAGATTATATTAAGACATATTTAAGGTCTCATATTTGAGAATCCAACTCATCCGTGGGTTGTTTAGATGGTTAGGGCGAATTGAGGATTGTGTGAATAGGTGTACGGTCCTAGGTTCGATTCCCCATTTGTTTTGCTGTGCTAGTCTTTCTAAGAATTAGTTGAGGTGTGGTTGTTGTGCTAGTCTCCCCGAGGTTTAGTTGATGTGCGGTTGTTGTGCTAGTCTCCCCGAGGATTAGTCATGAATAAGAGATTCTTGCCTTCTAATTATAAGCAACGCATTAGGGGTGTAAGTTTGGCCCTGATGGCTCGAACCCGCCCTGATCCCGAACAAGTACTGACCCAAAATTTTTGGCCCTGAAGGTCGACCCAACCCTGAAATTTCTGACCCTAAGTCAAGGTTAGGGCGGGTAAGGGTTGATGTCTTTGGCCCTCCCAGCCTGCCCTGAATCCGGCCCTGATTTTTTTGCCTTAACTTTTGGCTTGACCGGGGCCTGGTTTTTGCCTCTGATGTCGACTTTGGATTTTTTATGTTTCTTAGGATGTTCTCCTCTTTGTTTAACATGACAAGTGTCTTGAGATCTTCGGATTGTTTGCCTTATTAAGATGATCTCTTTGTTTATAATAACAAATAATTAAAAATTTTTGGATTATTTGTTTTCTTAGGATGATCTCCTCTTTTTTTACTATAATAGTTGGAGTTTTTTGTATTGTTTGAATGTTTGCTTTAAGAAGTTATTCTCATGACAAGTAATTTGTGACTTTGTGTTTTTGTTTTTTGTTTTTTTTTGTTTTTTTTTTTTTTTATCTCCTATTTATTATGAATATTTTTTATTTTTTAGTTATTTTATATTTTACAGGGTCAGGATCAAGGTATACCCGGCCCTTGATGGAAAACTAGGGTCAATCAGGGTCAGGGTTAGGGTCAGGGTCATCCCGGCCTGACCCTAAAAAATCAAGGCCAATCAGGGAGGGTAAGAGTTGGGTTGAACCCTGAAGGATTGGGCCTGGGTTGAAGTTTACTGACGGGTTTGGGTCCAGTTAAGGGGACTCAGGGTTGGGTTAGGGTTTTAAGAAGCCTGGCCCAACCCTGCCCTGTTGCACTCCTACAACGCATGTATCTCAGGTTTGCACAGTTGAAATAAGAGAATTTAACAGTTAAAGAGTATGTTGTTAGATTTTATTACTTGACCACTCGTTCTGATTTTGAGTGGGATGAAGAAGTATTGGTAGCACAATTTCGCAATGGTTTCTACCCTCAACTTAGAGCTGCTCTTTCAACTAGTCGACTGCCTACAATGAAAGATGTCGTACAAGTAGCATATCAGGTTAAGGAAAGTTTGAAACGCCCATACAATTGGAGGCCATTTACAGATGCTTTTCCTAGAGTTCCTAGTTCTATTCAGCCACAGTCATCTCCACAGGAAAAGTCAATCAAAAGACCATAGGCTAACGCTTTATCTATGGCCTCTTCACAACTCAGTCGACCGTATTCTTCACCTCGTTGTGATTCAGACCCATCATCTTTACGACCTAATTATCCATACTCCTCACCTCATCGTGGTTATAACAAGAACTCAATATTTTCAAAGAAGATTATGCAATGTTTCTCATGTCAGGGGTACGTGCATAGAGCTAATCAATGTCCTAACCAGTTGTTAGCCTACACTGACAAGGACAATTTTATACCCTATGCAACAGAAGAGCAATCGAAAATAGAAATAGTAAATCTAGAGGCTGAATGTGATCATGATCCTAATGAGATTAATGATGGTGACAGTGATGGTGATCATCAACCGTTCTATATGATTCGTTCTCTTTTAACTACACAAAAGATTCCTAACCAGGGTGCGATGCAATGACGGTTTGTATAATATGGTGATTGACCCCCGGCAGTTGTACCAATGTTACTGCTGAGATGTTGTTCATAAGTTGGGTCTGAAAACTGAGCCTCATACGAACCCCTACAAGGTTGGGTGGGTGAACAACAATAATCTGAAAATTTATGAAAGGTGTTTTCTCACGAACTGTCAATCCTAAAGACAGTGCATCTATATATTAAGGGCGTTTAATTAAGAATACTCATTTTGAACTTCATCAATCAAGACAAAGTTAGAAATTTAAAGCTCAATAATTTTGTTTTAATAGATGGATTACAACTAATTCAATAAACAAATCGATCTTTCTAAGATAAATGTGAATGATGTAGTGAGTTCACCGGTGAGGCCTGTCCCAAAGAATCAATGGAATTGACTTCGTCGTTGTGAAATGAGTCAAGAAGGAAGAACGTTAAGCCCCTCAGAGGCACTCAAGGATACCATTCTGGTAGGGTCTGTATCATAACTGTACGGAAGGTTAGTTTATTCTAAGAGGTCACTGCTTTTTCTGTCGTGTATTCATAGACGGAACCATCTTGGGGACTTGGACATGAACCTAGCTCATATGAGAAGCACTCTAGATAGTATTAAAACAAAAGGATCCGAATCTCCTATTTTTCAACAAATCTGGAGAGAAAATGCAGAATATATAAAAAGTATGAATAGACTACATGACATGGAGAGCCAACGCTGCCCTTAAACCAACCAGGCTGGCGACTTTTCACTTCTTTCCTTTTATATTTATTTTTTCCCTTTTGTGCTGATCCCAGTTTTTGTTGGTGTTTTCTGAGTGTTATTGGTCGAATATTCTGGCATGTTAGCAAACTAATAGTTACTTAGACGAGCATCCAATGGCTAAAAGGACCCGTATACACACCCCAACACATAAGCGTGCACCTCCAACCGTCAGATGCCTCACTAGGCCGCCTAGTTGTTGGAAAAGATCCGAACGTTTGGATTTTAGGATCACCATAGATTGAAGTCAAAGAAGTTTGCCACTCTTTCCCATTAATAAGTGTGGATATTAAAGCTCTCGGTGTGTAAGGCGATGGGCATCCGGAGGATGCACTGTACAAGTATTACTGGGGTCAGGCCAGAGAAATGGGTTCGTTTATATAAGATAAGCCCATTAAATATGTAATGTTTTACCTTAAAAGGTTTTAAATGGGTATTTTCCCATTATAGATTAGGGAAAATATATAATGTGCAGAGGCCACACAAGCCAAGCCTGGCTATGAATTTTTTTGGGTAGGGTCAGGCCAAAAAGAAGGTAATTTCAGGGTTACGCTGGTTAGACCAGTGTCCGGGCTAGCCCAGCCCAACTCTTGTATCATTATCTATGCATCACATATGCGTAAAGTTAAGAAGGGCCTCTAGGTTGGTGAGGATGGGGTTGGGCTGGAACTGAAGGCTGCATTGGCCCATTAGTGAAGGGTCTATACATATGACTAAGGATGTCAAATTGGAACTGAAACCAAAACCGAATCCAGATCAGGACCGAATACCTTGAACCAAATCCAACCCATTATAATATGGTTAAATCCTGGATCTGAAATAAATATTTGTAATTCGCTTCAGTCCGGATCTGGATTTATACCAAGAACCGGCGGTTCTAACTGAAATCGGAACGAATAACTTAATGTCCACCTTTTCCTCTTTAACTAAAAACTTGATGTTACTTATATGGAAACCCGATATATTCAATCACCTAAATGATAAATCATCTTATAAAGTTTCAATTATAGTCCAACTCTAAAACCCTCATTTTTTTTGCTGCATTGGGATTCGTGAATCGTGAGTTAAACAATCTACTTAATTGTAACTCTTCAAGTTTGAAGTATTTTGTTTTTCCTCTTCTCTGGATATTATGTTTTAAAGTAGTGGAATTAACGATATTAGAAGTTCAATAGATGATCGATAGCTTATGTTTTTTTTTTTTTCATTCTTTTGTTGAGGAAGACCAATAACATAGTGAATAAACATTTATATTTTGTCTTATGAATAGCAGTTGCATAACAAAATCGAATTTAAAACTGGATACTGGAACCAAATAAGAACCGAATACAAAATCTAAATAGGAACCAGAACCGGACCGGAACCGGATAGGTCGGGTATGAGTACCAATTTTCAGAACAGAGATGGGACTTGGTCCGATTCTGAATCACAATAACACTCCTTAAAACCGAAATCGAAATCAGACCGAATACCTGATTTTAAACTGATTGACACCCTTACATAGGACCTGCCCATGTACATGTAATAATCGGTAGATGGGCCAAACCTGATATTATCATTAGGGAGAGGCTTTCGTGAACCAGTGTGGGAACTGATGGAAGTGTGACGGCAGAATTTATACTTTTCATGAGGAGGAGCGTTCACCCCTATGTGTCTAGCACAAGGCCACACTGCCTTTAATGTATTTTATTATTATTATTATTATTATTATTAATTTAACAAACTTGGCTGGTTGCCTACCTGGGTTTGAACTCTAACCTGAAGTGGACCTATATTTAGAACCCGAAGTTCTAGGCCAGGTGCGGACCTAGTCACAAGGATTGGTGGAAAGCGCATAGTTGCCTAGCTAAGGCCTGTTTGGTCTTCTTCGAAGCTTGTGTTGGAATTTCCGGCCAATAATAGGGTGGGCTAGGGTTAGGGTTGAGAAGTTTCAGCCCGAGGTCAAGCTGGCTGAGATAGAGTAGAGGCTTTATGTAGGACTGCTCCAGCCCAACCCTTGGACTATAAATAAATAGATTATATTGTGTATGATGTATAATATATATGGATTACATTACAGAGATAGGACTTCATAGGCCATTCGTTTCGTTTACCTGTTGCAATATAATTTAATACCAATACACCATACAACTATACACATAGAATTTTCTCCACTGTTTTCTTTTTTACTTCACTCCAATAAATTTTTTTGAAAAAGATGATTTTTTTTTTAATGCAACAGAAAACACTTAAAATTAAAAGCAATAAAATCATTTACAAAGTAAATCCTCTATGCCATCTATTGAGTCTCTTGCGTCCTCTTTTCTTTGGAAGAGTGGAGATAACTTCAAATTCTTAGACCCTATGAGTTGAGTGAGGCTTTGTCTCCCGAAAAAGAGAAAGTGTTTAGGTCTTTGTAAAGTTAAGGAGTCTAACATCACTAAGATTATTAATCTCATTTGGAAGATCTCTTCTAGGAAAAAATAAAAATATATGGATTGACACTAGTTTATTCGAGATACCTGAAATCTAATTCCATTTGATAGGCTTATGTCCCTATGGATGCTTCTTGGGCTTGAATTGTCCTTCATTCATTCATTGTGGGGACATGTCTCCTACATGGCAATAAAAATGACAAAGGGAACTTTCGCCAGACTTTATGTGTACTTGTTCTAGAAAATCTTCTTCAAGAAAAAAAATTTGAGTGTGTAAACTGTACTCATTAAGAATGCTGAGAAATGTGAATCACTTTCTTGTTGAAAGATCAACACCCCATGGGCCAGAGGGCTACAAGCTGGGCTTCTTTTGCCTTATATAATGATCATTCCCAGGGGTCGGATATTTTTTTTAAGGTCCACAATCGATGCTGCTGGGGTACCTATATCTAAGTGTAATATTTTAGCAGTTTCTCAATTAGTAATCAGGAGAGTTAACATTGGGAAAGAGCAATCTGATCATCTCTCTCTCTCTCTCTCTCTCTCTCTCTCTCTCTCTCTCTCTCTCTAATCAACTACCTCACAAAAAGGAATTTCAGGAAAAGCAACAAACATGGTTGCCTGGCCTCTAGAAGGACATTCTTTTTCTTTGCATGTGTGGGATGGACCACCTCATCAATGTCTTCTTCTAGATAGATAAGTGGAGGTTTGAGTTTCTCCATCTCAAAAAGATCTTCCTCTGAAACCAAAATATCAATTGGGGAGACTTGTAGAAGTTCTGTATCTTGTTCTCTAAGTTTGAATATTGCTACTTCCTTTCCTCCACTCCTGTAGAGTGATTAGCATGTGGTTATATCCCCATCTTCATTCACATGGCCCATTAATCAGGATCATCTGATCGATGGATCGCGATGATCAACGGATGATTCTACTCAGTGGTTTCTCATCAATTGGCCAGTCTGGATTGGTGATGATCATGATCATACAGGCTGTGCTTTGGTGAAGCATACATGTTCAAGGCTTTGAAATCTGAACTACCCAATGCATCAGTAGGACAATAAGGTCCAGAGATTATGATGGGAACCCTTTCTCTGTTGACTCCTCCATTCCATTCCATCCCAATCCACCAACTTCAATCCTAGCAATGGCAACAACTCAATTTCTCAATCTTTTTTCCGCACGATATATCTAGAACTCCAATTGAATCACCATTAATTACCGGCTGGTTCCAATATAATATGTACCAAATCTAGAAATGAATGCAATGAAACACACTATAATTAGTGGTTCAACTTGGGGTGATACTTAATTGTTCTTATGGACCTACAAATTAATCCGAACCCTTAATAGTGTTTAATTCAACTTTGCAACTTGCATTTTTGCAGTGATGACCTGCTTATTAAACCTGACTCACCCATACCTAGGGAGGGAGTTAAGGTCATGTAACAAATCCTATATATACATACCCTTGTAATAGTAAGGAAAACAATCTCTGTCTTTCAATGGATATAGACATATTGTCGAACTGCGTAAATTATTTTCTTCATCTTCTCTATTTCGATATGATATCAGAGCTTACGGATTTATATTATGAATATGAGACAGCCATACTACACACAGTAGCAAATCTGGTCTTCTACGAATGAACAAAACATGTTGAAATTAAGTGTCATGTGGTTCATGAAAAACAGCAAGCTTGACAAATATGGACTCTTTATATTTCAACAAAACAATAAGTGGGAGACATTTTTACTAAAGCTCATAGTCAAGAACAATTTCATTTTCTTCTTAGCAAATTGGGGCATCCATGATGTTCAAGCTCCAACTTGAAGGGAAATATTAAGATGTAACGGCCATGGCCATACCCTACCTAGGAAGAGAGGTAAGGTCAGTGGAACAAACCAATTATGAAAATAGTAAGGGGAATAAATCATGCCTTTTTTTTTTTTTTTGATAGATAATAGAACTTCGTCTTTATGTTGATATAGGCATATTGTAGAACCACACAAGTTTTTGTCTTCTTCTTCCTCCTTGTTTTCTCTCTTCTATCTATATATTTAACATATGTCTAGTTAATCACCTAGCTTTCCCAGTTTGGTTTATAATTTCAATTGGTTGATAACACAGCCCGACCCTTACTAACCAACCCACACAACCTTAGTCGACAATTTCTCATCCCTGCTCTATGTGGATAAATCTTGCCTCAGTCCTATCTTTGAAACCCTTAAGGTGGCCTTCCTTTTAAGAATGTAAATTTCAAATCGAAACTGTTTATCAAAATCGAACTGAACCGTTTACACCAAAACCGTGAAACTATTTATTAAATAGTTTTTGGTTTTAAAATTGAGACTGTGATTGGGTTTTTATTTTAAAGTTTAAACCGTTAGTAAACGATTAAACCGATTAACATATATCTAATAAATTTTCAATCAATCAATGTTAAGTTTACATACATTTCAATAAAAAAGAATTAAGTTTACATTAAACAACTATTAAAAAAAAAATATAACAAGAAACAATTCAATTCAATGTTACAATTTACATCCATTTCACTAAAAAAAAAAAAAAAATTAAAGTAAAGAAGTTGTGTGGATAAAAAATTAAAAAATAAGAAAACCATTTAAACTAAAACCGTTTATAAATGGTCTCGATTTTAATATATGAAACCATTTATTTAAGTATTCGGATTTGATTTTACCTAAAAAATCTTGTACCGAATCGAATAATCGTTTACACCGAAACCGAACGAATTAACACCCTTACTTCCTTTTATACTAATTCACTACACGATGCTAGCTAGTATGCTGAAGGTGGGCTGGTAGGTTATTGTCTTTGTTTTTACTGTAATTTAAGCTTTTTGTATTCTTTCATTCTTGATAAATCTTAAGCAGAAAAAAAAAAAAAAAGCTAGTATGTTTTTTTTATTACATTCTTGTTAATTATTATTGTTATCAGTAAACTTTGAATCATATATATGTCACGCTTATGTGGATCTTTTGTGCTCATCCTAATTAATTAGGCCTTTTAACCTAGTTTTGATTCCTAAAGCCCTTTACCCCCACCCCAAAACATGTTACTTCTTCATTATCATCTTCTTCCCTTCTTTTTCCTCTCCCCGTTATGCCTTTTGGATTGTATTGGCAGATAAATTCACTAATATCTCATAAGGACCAGTGAATTTGGGTTCTAATCATTCAATGATCCACTCTCACTACCCTTTAGTTGTTCTCATTTCTTAGTCTTATTATTATTGCTATAATTGGAATAACTATTTTGAAGGGACATATAAACCAAGATGCAATCATAATCCTTCTTATAATTAGAGGAATATTTTATATATCCTTAAGTGCGATTTCGTTTTTGTCCTCTCAACTCACAAATCAAACTCCTAAATTTAAAAAAAGACATAACCACAGATAACCACAGATGATACCAAGAACGTAATTATTAGGGTCATTAGGACCCTGGGCACACAACCTTCAATAAGAAGACAACCACGTTTTATGGTCAAAGGTTTAATATTGAAACTATTTAATTAGATAAATACAATAGTATTTAATGAGGCATACAAACGTGCCCCCCATATAAGATTCTAGAAAGTAGAAAGTGTAAATAAATTAATGTCACCCCAACCTTAATTTTACTATAAGATCTCTGAACTTAAGGACAAACAGGCCCTGTAACGGATCATTGTTTCATGTTCAATGGTGTGGAATTATGTCATGTTTAATGGTGTGAAATTATGAGAACGTCTGGCTACAAGTCTTCTTCGACATCATTTGGGTCACTGGGTGAATATTCATGCGCTGACCCGCTTAGCCATCCACTCTCCATACTGCCCCAGATTTTTTTTTTTTTTTTTTTTCGGGTTCTATCTCTGGTTTTGAATTGGTTAATCAGCTGACAAAGATTTGTTAAATTTTTTTAATGAATTATTTATGGATTCAAAACAACAAAGATTTATGAAGAAACTTCTACCTAAATCCATATCATTGGAAGAAGACGATCTTCTTTGTACTCTAATCTTCTCTGCATCGATCTTGTATGCTCTTTTCTCTATAATAGTTAGGTTAGCAACCAGTGAACATTACTACCAATTTATAGACTCAAAGAAGGACTAATCTGTAACCAAAAAAAAAAAACAATTGATATCTCTCATAGTTGCTAAAAAAACGTATATATTATATTACACTTTCTAGTGGTTAATTGGTGATGAATTCTGAAATATGTCTCATGATATTGTCTGTTTTGCGAATTTTGGTCCGAAGTCTGGAGGTTGACGGGTACTCATACCATGACTCTAATCTTATTTGGACCATAGTTTTCCTTTCACTCACCGAAGTGCACTTTGGGCATCTTGATCCAAGGCCCAGAGGAGGGCTGGTACTCTCACAACTCCAATTCTTATTTGGGCCATGGTTTTTCCTTCACTCATCGATGTGAGACTATTCTCCCATGGGACAAGCTTTTACTCGCAATAGAGGCCTCCTAATGCAGGAAAGAACATGTCGGGAAGTTTACTTGCCCGAGTTGGGGGCCCTCCTTCTAGTGACAATGATGAGGTCAAGGAGCACGTCTCATGATATTATCCGCTTTGGGTGTCTTGGTCCGAGGCCTGAAGCCTGAAGGGTAGTTGTACGGTTTTAAAAAGCCTCATGAGTGAGTGAAGATTTCACTACCCAAAAAAAAAAAATAGTGAGTGAAGATTCCAATACTTAAATAAACCATGGTTTTCCCTTCACTTAGGAATGTGGATTTATTCTCTATTGGGACAAGCTTTTACCCACAATAACTGAAAAATCTATTACTCATAAAAGAGATCACCTCTGTATTTGGTATTGTGCTTCATCCAATCAAGCTTATCAGTCAACACGGACCCTCTCACTAATCCAAGCCTATACATTGACCCCTAAGCCTACTTCATGAGAAATGTGAAAACAATTCAAGGTTTTAGTTTCATTCTTGATCATTTCAACCTAGCTAGTTACATTATCCTCCTACGAATCTAGCTGACCCACAGTGTTTTCTTTTGGCCTGAATTGAAGTGATTGCTGCCAACTGGTTTTGGTCATGGTCTGGGTTGACCCTAGACACTGCAACCACGAGAGAGTGACTGAAGTTACACCATCAGAATGCCACCTGAAAATGGAATGGTTTTCATATTAATGGACGCACAGCAAACGCAATACCAGAGCAGGTGGGTATGGTGATAATTTGGTGTTGGATCGCAAACTAAAGACAGAATACGAAGCTTTAACTCTCTTAGTTGCAACTTGCAAGCGGGTCTCCTATCAATTACATCCAATAGATTAATCTTCTGTAAGTGTAGTTATCCAGTGACAATTACACCCTAAACAAATTTATATGCAAGAGAAGACAAGACAAGAATTTGGTGACTAAGACTTTTTTTTTTTTATATTTATGAAGGTGGGTGGTTTCATAATCTGTTCCAAGGCGGGGGAAAATAGTAGCTGACCAACTAGAGGTGAAAGTCTTTGGCTCTTGGCTCCATGGCGTTTTTAGATGGTCTACCAGGTTCAATGTTTGACCCTGAGATAGTGAGAGGTAATAGTGAGATCTGCAAGAGTTTAATAATCATCAAAAACCTTTCTTCACTAGAACTCATTCATATCAGAATGCCCTTAGCTGAACCCATATATACTAAGTAATTAAAACCATTTCAGTGAACAATAACCACCATAACTTTATCCCAACTTGATGGGGTCGGCTACATGTATCTGATAAGGTCTAAGATGCATGTAAAGAAAAAATGAAATAAAAAAAAAAGAAGTTAAAACAGTAATCAAAATAACATCCTTGGAACATCCTCTATAAAGAATCGACTAAACGGACCGAAATGAAACTGAAAGACAAGATTGAAATGAGACTCTATGGTGCAATTGTTGACTATTTTAAATTCACGTGGTGGGCCAAGGCCAGACCTAAAGAAGGCACCACCACGCCAATCACGTGTGAAAAAAGAGAACCATTCATGTGGGCCTAACTCGGAGTAAAAAAAACCCAAAGCCTAAAAGCAAAGCTGAAACAGAACAAGAGAGGAAGCAATTAAATTAAGGAGAAGCATGGAGGGGTGCCTTCAGTTCTGCGGTTAAGTGTCCTTTGGAGAGACTTTGGACAGTTGGGTCCTCTTTCAAGAACCCATAATCATCCAAGTGCTAAAATTTGGTGAACAGTGAAGATATTGTAAATACTACATTGAGAGCTCGATATATACTATTTGATAAAAGAAAAAATTTGTCTCGATACCCCGCGTGGCCTCGCCCGTGCAGATCCTAAGCGTCACGTTGTCGAAACCTTGTCTGTTTGCATTTCCCCTCCACTCCCACTCCCACTCCCACTCCCACGCCTCGCTGAGCTCGCTCTTCTTATCGGCCCAACCTATATTAGTCCAAAGAATCTGTAATATTATTATTATCAGTCAAAATATCTAACATGTAGCACATTGGGTGAGGTTTAAATTTTGTGAAAATAAGAACCTAATGTCCCTTGTTTACATGTCAAGTTTCAAAATAATAGATATAATAGTCAAAAGAGATTTAAAATTTCAAAAAATTTGTATACTATAAGAGAATATATAGGTTGACATTACATGAATGATTATGAGTGACAGATACAAAGATACATGTCAATACATAGGAGGATAATTGATTGTGTTAGGTTTCGATATGACATGTGGGTAATCCAACAAATATAAATTGGCATATCCAACGCCACATCGCTGTGATACATGTCTCAGCATTACATTGTAAATGAAATTATTTTTCCCCATACAAATGATGCAAGTGCTACAAGGGTTTGGCTGATCGATCTACCACTAAATGTGGATAATTTGATCTTTATATTAAATATGTAGAGAAGATCTTGAAGGAATTTCTATGTCATCTTGACCAGCAAAAGTCCACACAATCAGTCCGACGATACTAATTTTTGGCACAACTTTTGGGAGCCAAAACTTCTGACTTTGGTGGAGTTACGAGAGACATAATACTAATATCGAAAAGACAACCACTGCTCTACTAATATCAAGGTCCATTGGCAAGCAAATTCGCATGTTAAAGGGTGTTCGAGGCCTCTGAATTTTTGTATGCAAACATCAATTTTCTAATTTTGTTAGTTTCCTATTTTTGCCTAGTTTGTAACGATATTTTATTTCTTTCATGTAATATGACCTACTTATATAATTAAATATCGTCTTGAATTCAATAAGATCATCTTAAAGTTTATAAACAAATTTCTTTGCTCTTCTCCCCAGTGTGATTAGGGTTTTTCTAATCTTATGCATTCGAGGGTTTATTACCGCCAGGAAAAAATCTAACCGCTATACCTTTTTACCACGTCAATTAATGTAAGGTCTCAAATTTTCAATTCAATTATATTCTCCCATACATAAA
This sequence comes from Macadamia integrifolia, assembly GCF_013358625.1. Lineage (NCBI taxonomy): Eukaryota > Viridiplantae > Streptophyta > Magnoliopsida > Proteales > Proteaceae > Macadamia > Macadamia integrifolia. The sequence continues at coordinate 23,661,824 of NC_056564.1, forward strand.
TGGAGAGGTGAAAGACCAACTTTTTTTTTTTTTGGTAGAAGGTGAAAGACCAATTGAGTAGTTGGTCTCATGATCCCATCCTGTACATCAAGTTGGTAGACAGTCGTTTACAGTACCTAGCTAGCTCCGGACAAGTTGATGATGTTTATATATACAAGCCGGATGTCATCTACATTCAAATCCTAAATATAAATAAAGAAATAAGTGGTGCATCACAATCATACATATATATATGTGGGTATAGAATTTTCTTTTCAGGCATTATACGTGGTTCTTTTGTATTCATACCCTTACCCTTGAGTATCTCATGCGCTTTGCAGGTACATCTACACATGCCTTGTTTCCACACCCTACTTATAAAAATACAAAATTAAACAAAGGGCCTCTTGGATCAGTAAATGATCATTTTCTTCCTTTTTTTTGGTCATTAGCATAGGGAGGAAAGCACTTGCCATGTGTCTCATGGTCAGACGATGGGGATTAACACCTTTAGAATAGCTACACAAAGGAGATTAAGTCTTATTTTATAATCTTCTATTTTAATTTTTGTTGTCTCATGGGGTTGATTTATATAATAAGATGTATTATAAATAAATAAAGAAATAAATAGAAGAGAATAAAGGGTGGTTTTGTCACACTCAGATATTTTGTGGTACTTCTCCGTCACGCCTTACCAGTCGGGACAGCAATTTTAGTTTAATTTAAGTTAGGCTTTTCTGTCTGTTAAGCTCACTTAAGTGGGGGTTAAGTAGCCAATAAGAACTGTCCACTTGGGCCCGTGTGTATAGAAATTAATTTTAAAAAGGCAACCGAAAAATACAGTAATAAGCCTTTACCTGCGGGTACTCGACATGATGGTAGCAGGAATGTGGGCCTGGGTGGGGGCCCAAGGTGTATTAGAGAAGTGGCATTCTTTTTTTTTTTTTTTTTCCTTGACATTTTTTCATGTTTTTGGGGTCTATCTATTTCCCCAATTCTGTTTTTTTGCGTTTTTTGCAACTTTTGGAAACAAAAGGAGCCGACCATTCAGTGCGAAATGCAGTTCTGTGTCGAATTCACCCACCCAGGCGATGCCACTTGGTATTCTTCAACGGAGTTTCTGGCAACGTGGTGGATGGAAACAGTAATGAGATTAACATTCGCTATAATTAAAATGAGTGTGATCCCCACTGGAACAATTTAACTTCTATATCCCAAATCTCATCCCTTTCTTGTGGTAAAAATCAATAGGTGTGGTGAATTGTTATAAGGGTCCAATGGCTGAGAAGATCTGTCATGTATTTTTAGTCGTTGAGTCCTCATCATTACTCATTGTCTCACTATAGAGGATTATTTCACATGGGGATTAGGGTTTATGTGTTGTTTTGAAACCTCGTGCAAGAAAGAGAATCACGCAAAGGTAGGTGACAGTGGGGAATTACTGAATAGTGAAAGAGGGTCTTTACAAAAGGTTTAAAGGTAGTGAGAGAATGATGGAGGTTAGGTTAGGGGACTACCGGTCGAGAATCCAGATGACCATTGGATCACGTGTGTAACTTTTGCTTCACTTCATATCTTTTTTGATACCAAAAGTAAAGGATGGACCTGTGTAAGTTTTTATATCATGTTTTCCACGGGAACCGGCGACGAACAGGCCCGATATGCCGGAGAAGTGTGAGAGGTGGTTGCTAAGTTATACTTATCGGCACAGATACGCTCTTGAATTCCGCGGGGACTACTGGTGCCGAGAAGATCGGGTCGGGTACTATTTCTTGTCGGGTGTGATGGGTCAAGCTGGTTCCGGGCCTTCAGGCATCCACCCTCCAGAGTGGGACCCGCAAACACAAACCATCACCACAAAATCGCGAGCTTCCATAATGATCAAGGCTAGCCCCACGCCGGACCATGAGCCGCCATGTACAGAGCCCCGGGCATCATTCTGTCATGGGTCCCACATTCCACTACGCCCATTCCTCTCTCTCTCTCTCTCTCTCTCTCTCTCTCTCGGGGATGGCGGAGAGGCGGACTTGGTAGCTCTCCTTCTCCTTCCTTTTTTTTCTCGGCGACGGTGTGGTGTTGCGGCTCGACTGGCTAAGCTGCTTTGTAATTGTAAGCTGGCTTTCATATTTGGAGAACTGTCTCCGTCGTCATACTTTCAGGGCGGTTTGTAGGGACCAAGGCTTGTGATGAAAACTTAGCAATGGAAGAAGCCCGCCTCAGAAGGAGGATTCTTTTTGCCCTTTAAGGAGGGAGGAGGAGGGGGGAGAATCCCACGCCGCCAACATACAAATGAAAAAAAAAAACCGAATTTGGTGACAATCTGATACCGAGGAACAGATCTAAGGCCGGACTTGGTTACGTTTTTATTCCAGCATATGAGTTAGAACCAAAACTGAACTGAATCTAGGTACCGATTTAATACGTAATATTAAATAATATGGTATAAGGAGAAAAAACACTCCTTGATAGTGTTGTGTATGTGGAGCTAAGGTATGGACATCTTTTTATAATTTGTTTATATTTTCCCATGCGTCTAGATGTATGTAACATTATCGGGTAGTATTATTTTTTCCTATAATATAATATAGGTAGAAGGTTCCCTAAAAGATAGTGTGATCCTTACACAAGCATATGGGGTGACAATGAGAACGCTAATAGAAAAGTATCAACAAGAGTGAGATTTTTGCCTTACATGAGAAACGAGATGGTCATTTTATTCCTCATTATCTGTGGACATCAGAGTCATGCTGCCTTTTAGGTTTCTTTTTTCCAATAATATATTATATATTGGAGAAGGAATTATGCTCATCCTTGTGACTCTCATGCTGGTACGCGAGAGTATCAACCACACAAGGGTAGGATGGCTTTTGCATGATCGATACTTCTACACGTCTTCCCATTGGCTAATGCATTAGCACAGAGCTGGGCAAAGTTCTTTCTATATAGTAAGAACCGAGTATATAGAAACTAGAGCTAGCGTGTGTAGAAACTGAACATTTTTTCTTTTAGTATCAATTTTTAGAAGTTCGATTCTGAGTCACACCAACACTTTTTGAAACCGAAGCCAACCAAAACCTAACTTAATACACTGTTCCGGATCGATTTACGCTCTTATACATAGAAAATTTTCCTCTTATATCCCCTCTTCCGCCCTAAGCTGCACAGGGCGTATAAGGGAACCCTTCTCCTTTATAAAATAGCAGACCAACCAACTGGAGAGCTCTCGAGACAGTGGCAGTGCTGGTGAAGCTTGAAGCCGTTCATCATTATTTAATTGCGAAGGTGGCAAGAAGAACAGCGAATCGGAGTGTTTCATCATCATGATTATGTTGACAGCTCTTACTCTGTATTTTTATATACGGGGGTGGGTATCATCATACTCATAACATAACAGACAGTAATGGAGTAACGTATCGGCCATGTTAACAAACCGTTACGTTCAAAAGCATTGTAAATTCATCATGTCATGAAGGTTACTTTTGGTATTGGATATGCTGTGTAACTGGAGGTACGGTGTAGGGACCAGACCTAGGACCTAGGAGCTAGAGGCCACGCAAAGCCACCCCTAGACAGAAAGAGAAAGAATGGCTGCTCAATTACGTCACCACTAAAAATCCCATCGAATTCAGTACATTATTTTAATATTTTTTAAGTGGGGTTTCAGTCTGAGAGCCTGGAGACTCTGGAGGGATTTAAGAATGCTCAATGGTCCGTCCCGTTGGATCTTCTGATGAACACCGTTTGCCATTCTCCTCTACGAGAGAAACACCAGTAATTGTTGCTTTCTCTCTCTCTCTCTCTCTCTCTGTGTGGCTGTCTCAAACCCGCAGAGGCCGGGGGAAGAGGAATCTCAGAAGTGGGTCTCTATCAGTGCCGGGTGGAGGTGGAGAGGTTGCCACCACCCAGGAAATTCTTCTTCTATCTGCCATTGTGCAGCCATAGCTTGTTTTCCGCCTCCCTTCTTTGCTCCCCAAAAGACTTTTCCTGCAATCCAGCTCTCTTTCTCTCCCTCTTAAGCCTCATCTACTACTTCGATAAGGAGAGGGAGATAATGAAATAAGAGAGAGGCAAAAGAGTGTGAGAGATTTTTTGGATTAGGGTTAGTTGTGTTTGTGTTTTCTCTCTTTCTTCACCATATTGCGTCTTATTTAACCCTGCCTGTGTTCCATTCTTCCATTCTTCCATTCTTCTATTCCTCAGCCCTTTTCTCTTCTCGCTTGTGGGGTTACTTCTTTTGGCCTTGTTCATTCTCTCTCTCTCTCTCATCTTCCTTTAAAACCTTGGGATCTGACCTGTTCAGTAGTTAGACGACAAGAAGCTCAGACAGACAAGACAGAGAAGGGACACACCAATTTTTTATCTTTGAAAAAGTACAAAACTGTCTTTGATTGGAGTGGGAGAGTGCAGGTTCAACTCCCAAGGATTTTTGCTGTTTGCCCTTCTCTTCTTCATCTTTCATCTTCATCTTCTTGTCTGCCTGGTTTACCACCATTGTCCCTGTAAAGTACCTAACTCTAAAGTTGGGTAGTTCGAACATTTTCGGCAAAAGATTTGTCGTTTTAGAATCTCCACGAAACAGGGCTGAGTTGACCCAGATCCAAGAAAGAGCTTTAATCATCAGCACTACAGCATCCAAATCATCAAATAAGGAGTCCACAGAGATTCAAAGCCGTCTTCTCCTTCTTTGATCTGTGAGTTTTTCTCTCTTACGACGTTATTAGAACTTCCATGAATTAGTAGTCCCTAGCTAGAGTTATTTCCTTTACAGGAGATAGAAAGGTGGCACTGTGGCAACAAGGGAGGATACCTGGAATTGTTTTTCCTATTTTGTTTTATTACTGGGTCTTTTTTCATTTATCACTTCATTCAAAAATGCTAAATCGTTCAAAAAATATAATAACTGAGAAAAGACAAAATGCATTAATGGCCTTGTTAATTCCATTATTAGTCATCATTCTGATCATAATAAATGTACACTCCATTATCAAGAAATTTCTAAGGTTTCATCTTGTCCATGGTGGGAATCCTTTTCAGCTCCAAAATTGTCGGAAGAAATTCCTCTTTCCTGGGGGGATTACCATAAAATAGTTACTTGCTTTGTCCTATTAGGCTTTTACTAATCCAGAAGCATCTTGTAGATCCTAACGGCTCTAACATAATTTTTGTAGATTACCTCTCTCTCTCTCTCTCAACCGTTTTCATATTTGGTTTTACTGTTTTTTTCTCATATGATCTATGGAAATATATGATCCAGTGAACATGTATGTTTGATGGTAACAGTAACAGGTTAATTGAACACCTCAGCAGGAATTAGAATAGGGTATCTTTTTTTTTTCTTTCTTTCTTTCTTTTTTGCCTATTTATTTACAGTAAGGCTGAAAGTTATATCATGCACCACAGAGCATCCATACAGCCATATGCATCATTTATTTAAGGGAAGACTTATTTTGATCATCACTATTTCTTATCATCCATTCTGATCTTTAAGGGAGTAAATATCTTATCTCAAATAGAAATTTAAATTAAAAAGCTGATAAAATAGTAATTAAACTTGTTTTAGGACTTCTGATTTATTATTGACATAATCCTAATCCATAATCTCTGGTTATCATCTTGGCACTCAAGCCAAATATCATAAATAAGTTGCCTGAATGACAAAACTTTTGGTGATTTATTGCATCCATATAATCATTTTGACATCTATTACTCTTCTTTCAGTTTCCCTAGAAGAAATATAACCTAATTTCCAAAGGTTCTAACTCTATCATAGCTCAATTGGTGAGATTGTTGTGCGTTAAGCCTGCTAAGCCCACACTCACCAGGTGGTCTTGAGTTCGAGTCTTCTGACTATTGCGTCCCCTCCCCTACCCTCCCCCTCTTCTATAGTGTACTCATCTAAAAAAAAAAATCGACCACAACTTGATATTTTGGTATTAG
>NC_056564.1:23667759-23855969 GCF_013358625.1 Macadamia integrifolia
TAAAAAAAAAAAAAACATGGTCTTTCAACATGTTTAAGATCTCAGATATGTTGTTGAGTTGAATGTATCAGTTTTAAAAATTTTTTTTTTTTTTTTTTTAATTCAAGATCTATTATTACTAGGTTTAATATCTATGTAATTTAAATTCGTTACTATTATATAATATTCCATATTACTGTACTAATATAAAAATTCTGAGATCTTTGTTCTAAGACAAATGGATGTAAAATATTTAATGCTCATACCACTCCATTTCCATATTTGCATCTAAACATTGCTTGAGAGGTACTTTTATTTCATAAAACTATCTTGCTTTCCATGAAGCATCCCAAATAGGGCTAGTAAAACCATCTTTTTTTAAGTTAATCTTTTTACCATTATGATGTATCATCTAAATTGATGGTGTATGCTATGTGGATCGCAGGTTATACTCAGTGGGAGAATATGAATACTTTTTCACATGTTCCCCCAGGTTTCCGGTTCCATCCAACAGATGAAGAGCTAGTGGATTACTACCTTAGAAAAAAAGTTGCTTCAAGAAGGATTGACTTAGATGTCATTAAAGATATTGATCTCTATAAGATAGAGCCATGGGATCTTCAAGGTAGCATCAATTCTGCAAACTATTCATATACACTTGAATTTCCATTTTTGGGAAATGGTTCTCTGAGCCATCGGTCAGGTTATGCTAGTGCCTATGTGTCTTTCTCTCTCTTTCTCACATGAAATGACTTTGTTGCCTTCTATATACAATACTGTTTTGTTGCACCTCATTGGTGTGTTATTCCACTATGCCGCTTGCTTAGAGAACCCTCTACCTTATTTTTAATAAGAAATAGGTCATTGTATCTTGCTATTTTTAATAATACATCACACATATTTTGTTAATGGGGGCTTGTTTTTTTTGTTTGAACAGAAAAATGTAGGATAGGAACTGAAGAGCAGAATGACTGGTACTTCTTTAGCCATAAAGATAAGAAGTATCCAACTGGAACTCGCACTAATAGAGCCACAACAGCTGGATTTTGGAAAGCAACAGGAAGAGATAAGGCTATTTACTCTAAGCATAATTTGGTCGGGATGCGAAAGACCTTAGTCTTCTATCAAGGTCGAGCACCCAATGGACAAAAATCAGATTGGATTATGCATGAGTATCGACTGGAAACAAATGAAAATGGAGCACCTCAGGCAAGTAGACAATATTGTTTTTATTTCGTTCTTATTGATTAGTCCATTTCACATTAAACAATCACACATGAGTTCTTTCTTTTTTTTTCTTTTTTTCTGTTTTCAATCATTTAAGCATAGAAAGATACTCACAATAGGACTAAGGGAAGTCAACTTTTTTTATTTATTTTTATAAATTCCCCCTCCCCCAACTTTCAATTGTTAAAGAAAGTCTTGTTGTTCAAGGATAGGTTAAAGAGACCCTTTTTTAGTAGAAGGTAGGTGATGAATCTCATGACTTTGAAACAAATTCTAGTGAACCAAAAAGATATTGCTACATATATAACATTTACACTTGGATTTTTATTAATCACTTAGATAAGGGTTTTTTTTTTTTTTGGGTAAAAACTTAGATAAGGGTTAATACTGTGCAATCTATCTCAAAGAGGTTTCCTTTTTTTTCGAGTGGGAATGAATGTTCTTATGCTTGAGAGAAAAAAGAAATTAACAGGTCCTTGCCTGGGAAAAGGCTTGTGGTAATATACACAATCCAGTGATAAATGCTAACCCAAATCATAAAAGGATATATAATATCTTTACCACATTTAAGCCTTCACACTTGATTCAGACTACTGGGTGCATATTTCTTGTTATGGACTGGTGCAGTAATAAAGTAACCAAACCAGAGTTTATGCCAACCCAATCAAAGAAGCCTAAATAGTAATTTTTGGGGTAGTCCTTAATCTTCTACTTGTCGTAATCCGTGACAAAATCAATATTTAGATGACTGTAATGTTAACTTATGCTTTCATTATTTTTCTTTATTTCATAGCCATTGTGTATAATCAAGAGATTAATCAAAATGGTATGTTTATAGACAATTGCTCTCTTGGCCATTGCAAACATTGTAACATAATGTTCTAAAATTATTTACAAGAAATTTCTATTTTTCTGTTCCAGGAAGAGGGCTGGGTTGTTTGTAGGGTGTTCAAGAAGAGAGTTACAGCTATGCAGAAAATGAGAGAACATGAGTCTCCATGTTGGTATGATGAACCAGTGTCATTCATTCCAGAACCTGATTCACCAAAGAGGATTGCTCAGCCCGATATGGCATACCAGCTCCACCCATACTCCTGCAAGCAAGAACTAGAGTTGCAGTATCAAATGTCACATGGCCCCTTCCACCAGCTCCCTCAATTAGAGAGTCCAAAATTTCCACATTCAGCAGCTAGTGGTAGTTGCAGTTCTGTGGCTGCATATGGCCTTGATGTTAACCATGGAAGCACTTTGCAATCTTCATCACTCACACAGGAAGAACAGATGCAGCAAAGCCATCAACATGATATGAACTCACTTTATAATAACATCAATGAGCAAGCAGTGGATCAAGTGACTGACTGGCGGGTTCTGGATAAGTTTGTTGCCTCTCAGCTTAGCCAAGAAGATGTTTCCAAAGAACGCAACTACTCCAATGAAGTCAATCATGTCTTTAATGTGTCCGATCACATGAACATCCTTCTTCGGCAATCTAATAAGCAAGAAGTGGTACCAGATTACCCTTCGACATCAACCTCCAGCTGCCAAATTGATCTGTGGAAGTGAAATCTGTTACAGTTACACAACAATATATACTGATTATAGGAACTACAATTAAGAAGGAAAAAAGAAACCACGTTTTAGATTCCTGTACATAATAAAACTAAAATGGTGAAACTTAGCTGTTGGGCTTCTGCTTACTCTCTTTGTAATATTGTCTGCATGTAATGGACTTTATTATATTGTCCATGTGGGATCAACTGGTTCTCGATTCGTAGAATGATTTTCCTTTTGTTTGTAGTAATTTTTAAGGATGTTTTTCGGTTTCTTGGCTTCTGTCCAGTTCATTTGGTAGTACTTGATGTGGAGAATCATCTATATATATAAAAGTAAAATCAGAGTATTTACAGTATTGTTTTGATTATCATGCACACTTCCTCTCTAATAAATTCAGCTTTTTAAGTTTCAAAGAGCTTAATGCACATAGTCTGCCAACTCATGACTCACTGTTTAGAGAAGCAAATCCTTTGGTTGATTGCCTGGAAAAATCAAAAGTAAGGTTGGAGATTACTTCCATTATATAGATTGGTTGCCTTTTCTATGAAAGAAGAGATAATTAACAACTTCGACCCAGATTTAGAATTTCAGTTTATTTAATTTTTCCTTTTGATTGCTTGCTAAGCCATCCTGGTGGTGGCAATGCCCAAGGTGGGAGTGGTGTAGCATAGCTACTAGTGTTTGAGTTTCTCGACTTTGTCCAGTGTTTTTGTGTTATCCTTTTTTCTTTTTCTTTTTCTTTTTCTTTTAATATAAATGATCTTTTAACAAAAAAAAAAAAAGTCTGCCAAGATGATTGAGTGACCAGAGGTGGCATTCCCTTAAATATCACCCAAAAAGGGAAGAGAGAGAGAGAGTTGATGATAATGACATATTACCAAACAGGAAATTATCAATGATGTGAATGGTGTGAGTTGGGGTGTCCGGCAAGTGAACCAAAGACAACCAAAGTTGGAAGTAATTTTATTGTTTCAAGACAGTGACTCAATTGATTACTGACTATAAGCTTTAATATTATACATATTGCCTATCATAAATATGCAAGCTTCGAGAATTCTAACTGAAAACAAGTAAAAGGGAAAATGAGTGTCTGATAAGGATGACTTCTCAGTAGGACATTATCTGTCATCTAACAATCACTTCTGTGGTACTATGTGTATCATCAACACATGGAATGGACTGCTATGCTGGTTCACTAAGGTGGGTTATCCATATTGTTTTTTGGGTGGGGGTGGGTGATTTGGGGTGGGTTATCCATATTGTTTTATGACACTAAGGATGCTGTTCTGTGGTTTTACATAACAAATATATCAGCTTGTCAACAGCAAGAATTTAGAATGAACTAAGCATCCCCCCCCCCCTCTTAAATGAAGTTCAATATGGTATTACCCCTACTAGCAGTTTATTATATAAAGAAAAAAAAGTAACAAATAAGAGTTGGATATCCCATAACTTATAGCTTGCATTAGACTAAATTTGAAACGGTGACAACCTCATATCTCTCTCTCTCTCTCTCTCTCTCTCTCTCTCAGACACACACACACACACACACACACACACAGAGGAGGTGTATGTGTGTGCATGTTTTGTGTGGAAAGCAAGGCATGGTGATGAACTAAGTTTTACTTGAAAGACTTAGAAAAGCATTAGAGTTGTCTACCATCTCTCCTTGCTACTTAATACTGAAACTCTCAAAACATACCTTGTTATGCAGATGAAATTACGAGAAACAAGCAGCCTTCTTTACAAATCTATAACATCTGCAAGTAAAAGTTAAAGAGTTTAGTTTTTACTAAACCCAACCCTTCTCTCACACTATTGAAATCATAATTTATGCCTACAAGCAGTTAACACCTTCCTTCTTAAACAACAGTCCCACTTCAGCTCAGTCACTAGTTTCACTACAAATGGAAATAGCCAAGAGGATAAAATGCAAAGCTGAGAAACGGAAAGAAGAAGTATTTTAAGCTTTGGTTTGCGTCGTTCTTCTGAAAGATCATAACTTGCCTACCATAAAGGGCTCATTCGTAGCTTCCTATGTCAAGAAACAAAGGCTTCTACTTCAAATTCCAAGTTGAAAGAAAGAACCAGTAACAGTTGAAGATTGAAGACTGGAGAATGTTCTTTAGCACCCATCTGCCTTTTTATACCCCTGATGACAAGGAAACCAAGTTTCAATCCCTAATTATCTATTACGAGATCAGCGGTAAGGAAAACTTAAATTACCACTCTTCACTTATTATTCAACTGTAACACTTGAACGACAAACTCATTGTGTGTGATCTTCTGAAATTATAAATAAGATCCCTCAGGTCTCTTTTAGAGAGAGAGAGAGAGAGAGAGGAATCCGAGGAGGGAAGCTTGTGTGAAGTGCAGGTTCTCATTAGGTTTCTGCTTTTTTAAAATTTTTACCCTTGTTTGGGTCACTTGGTAGTGAAGATGGAAATATATTAACTATTAAGGTTTGTACAGCCAACCAGAGAAGGTCACTGCCCTGCAAAGACAACCTCTTCCCACCACAGCATGAATGAAGGAGGACTGAGGGTGACCGAATAATTAGGGTTTTCTAAATGTTGTTTGGAGGTGAAGATAACATCATTTACCTGTGAAACACTCATGTGATCTCATTATATACTTCTCCTCTAACCCCAACCCTCTCCAATCCTCAACCTCATCTGGACTTTCTTTCTTGGGTCAAAAGCCCATTTCACCCACGAAATATTGCCCAAATTTTGACAAATGTTTACCTTCTATATGATATCCACAACCACAAGTGACTGAATGAGAACGTATGGAAATGGTTTTTGTGGAGAATGTAAATGGCTCCTGCGCCCAAACACGTGGGTGATAATCAACCTGCGTCCAATGAAATGGAAATTAAATAGTTAATTCTTCTTTGAATATTTTCTCGTGTGCTTCCATTGGTCTTGTGCACACGCAAGATCCACACTCTCCCTCAAGGAAATATTTCCTCCTCCATTTCTAGCATTGGCTATGTTTGATAGCCAAGAGAAGAAAAGAAAAAAAAAAAAAAAAAAAAAAAAAAAAAAAAAAAAAAAAAAAAAGAATCTAAAAAAGAAAAGAAAAGAAAAGAGAAAAAATGGTGAGAAAATAAAAAGAGTATGTATATTTCGTTACCAAGAGAAGAAAATAAAAGAAAAAAAAAATCAAAAAATTTTGAATTTTAAGAGAGAGATAGACACAAAGGAAATCATTGTGTAATCATTCATTTTTGTCTTATTATATTTTCATATTTTCTCATGTTTTCTTGTGTTTTTGGCAAGAAAATTTTTGGAGGAACAAAAGAAATTTTCACAATTCCCAAGAGGAATTTTGAATTTAAAAAGAGAAATCTTCTCTTAGGTGAAGACATACCAAGTGCAAAGAAAAATTCTTAACCCAAAGAAAAAAATACAAAATGTGTATTTTTTTTCTTTTCTTTTCTTTTATTTTCTTGGTTACCAAACACAGCCTTAGGTCTTGCCTATAGCTATCTAAAAGACCAACATACCTCCAGATGATGATGCAATAGTTCTCAACATGATATCTTTATTTTGATCAATAAATAAAAACACAGCTATTGAATCACCATCTGAACACTTGTTAATCCTCCAAAAAACTATAGACTCACTTAGACGATCACCACTCAAAGAGGGCCTTCTTATGTTTCATCTTATCGGTGCATTCTTACCAAAATAAAAACCCAAAAAAATCAAATCGGTGCATTTTGACACTCTATAGGCTATAGCTGGTAGCCGGGTACTGGCGTAGTCACATAATGTGAACTTAGTAGGCCTAGCGTCGTAACTAGAGAAAGTCAGTTTATCGCAAGTGGGGGCTTTTCAATTTCCATCAAAATAAAAGAATTGAAGAGAGAGAGAAAGTGAGGAGTGGATCAAAGCTTAATTGTGGGAGGGCACGGATGGGCCAGCCATGCAAGGGTACACGTTCCCTGCAAGGAAACTTTGAGACAGCGACAAAGAAAACATGTGGTTTCTTTGTTTATTGAGTGATTGATGTTTCACTCTTGCTCCTGCCTGTCTTGGGCCCAATTGGAGAAAGAAAAACAAAGCGAGTAGATTACTTAATTTAGAGGGTGGGAAGAACTTGACTTTGGAAGTGGAACACTATCTTTCTCTCTCTGAGTCAGAAGTGATGTGATGGTCTATCTAGAAGAGCTGGATATTATTAACTAGTGCAACTGTCAGATACGGGATGGGGGAGGGGGAGGGGGAGGGGGAGGGGGAAAGCAAGAGGGACCAAGAGAGCAACTATAACTAACTGAGAGTTAGAGTGGGTCAAAGCCTAACAGTGACCTCTCTCTCTTTCTCTCTCTCTCTCTCTCTCTCTATATATATATATATATATACTGTCTAATGGAAAGAATATATATATATTTATTCTTTTTCTTTCTGTGGTTTCTCGCTGCATTTCTGGACTGTGGATTCGCATGGCCACCTTGAAATATTTTAAATTATATAAGTTCTGGTCATTCAACCAAATTATTTTCAAAGTTTCTGGGCTCTGGTTCATCATCTAATTAAGGCTTCTAACTCACAACGTTTCAGAAATGGGTTTTAATTCCACTCACTGATCATAACAAGCGAGAGACACACTTCTCTCAATTCAGAAATGGGTTATAATTCTACCCAGTGATCATAAGAAGCGAGACTCACTTCTCTTGCCCTAAGCATAATCAATTTACCGGAGACAGAAAGGCAATATTATATGAGCTATCTCTGTACGATTATAGTGTTTTTTTTTTTTAGGGGGGGGAGGGGTGGGGGGGATAAGTAACGATTATAATGGTCATTGAAAGTGGCTACTACTCGTATACAAATATGGCCCATATGTTGCAAAGAAATGAAAAGATCATTGTCTGAGGCAACTCACTATCAAGAAGACAATTATGTGATCATTTAGTGTTTTATTGTTTTTTTCTACTTTGGAGTAGATACGTACAAGTTAGAACTGTCATGAGCGTACTACATGATTGGAAAGAGGAATACATATTAGTTCTATTGACCCATACGTTGTGTGCCCATCCTTGACTAGGAGATTGAGTTTAATTCCTTATGTTCTTATCTGTAATTTTTAACTTATATTTTAGTCAATTCTGTTTTCCATACTCGTACAAAGCAGGTTGAAATCGATTTTCACTTTGTGCATGAGAAAGTGGAGATATGTGACCTAATGATAAATTTCATTTCCATAACTTATCAGATTGCAGGCATCATGAATAAAGGCTTATCATCTAAACGGTTTTAATTTCTTCGTGACAAGTTAAAGATTCGTCATAGAGAACCTTCAACTTGAGGGGTGTATTGATCCATATTGCGTGTGTATCCAATATTTTCAAGATTGAGTTTGATTAGGAGATTGAGTTTAATTCCTTGTCTTCTTCCGTTATTTGTAATCCTTGGATGCCAAGGTCTGTACGGTTGAGTGTGGAGCCTTAATATCAAGTTTCCTTTGAATTAACAAGTTCTAACCTATTGCCACATATGAAGGATTAATACATGCCCTAGGGTGTTTTTGGTAGTTATCTTTTCCTTCGAATATGAAAAAACTTGGGTACTACCGGATGGCATCCAAGTTCCTACTACTCGGGCTCACAGTCAAAGAAATGGAATAATTCACTTTTTCTTTAGGTTCACAAATACCCTCTGAGGTTTAGTATTTTCCAAACTACCTTTCAAAACTTCATTTCTTAGGCTACGAGCTTAGGTAGCAAAAATATGCATTTATTAAGTTATACTTGGGTGTTGATGATGTGACAACACCAAAGGGATCTTGTATCGACCAAGGCAGACTCAATTCCAAATTGAATTAACACCGGTCCTGCATGTTAAGCCAAGTCCAGTCAATTCCATTTGACTCCAAGATGATTTGAATCAGAATCAAATTGGAATTGATTGATACCGAGAATATTACTGATTCTAAGTTTTTTAACCTTTTGTTAAACTGTGCAGTACTAGCTAAGAATCGCATGGTTTCGGATAAACGATATGGTTTGGTTCATGGTATCAAAGGTAGAAATCAAAATCAGACAATTTATTAAATGGTTGTACAATTCCTAAACAGTTTCATAGAAAGTGACGCACTGAAAAATCTATTTTCATAGAATTATGCATAAACAATTAGTTAATATAAGTCTACTCTCATAGAAAAATGCATAAGCATTTATTGATATAAATCTGCCCATCTTTTAGATTTTCGAATGATTAATTTTAGAAAAAAACATGAACAATTTCATCAATATTGGGATGGGGCTATGGGGATCTCAAAAATTCAATATGGTGTTATTTATTTCATATAAAAATCAAAATTTATTAATTTTTTTGCGACTGAACGTAAATATATTCAACAAAGCACAAGAAATTTAATTGGTTTTAATCATTTAAATAGTTTATTTTTCAAACAAAAACCAAACCAATTAACCAAACTTTCTCATTTTTAAAACCCAAACAAACCATTTATTAAACGGTTTTGTAATTTTGATCCAAAAGGATCAGTTTAGTTTTGACACCCTTAGTATAAGGCTACCAGCCAATACTTCTCAGAGGGTTAAGGGCCCGTTTGATTTTGTTTTTGCTGTTTCCGTGTTTAGAAACAGCAAAAACGGTTTTTTCCATTTTTGTTCTTTGAAACAATTTTTTTACCTAAAAAAAGTGTTTGCTTTTTCCGTTTCATGAAACGTTTTTGGTAGACATTGGTGTTTGATTTCACATTTTTCTCCAAATGGTTTCTTATGCATGTTAATCACTTTTATCTCTTGCTTTTTAGAAAAAGTACATCTGGAGTTGGGATGGGTCACAAAGAGTCTTGAGGGCGAACCCACCCGACGTCTCCACCTAACCTCTGGCGTCTATGGCACCGTCGATGTTGGACTGCATCACCACCGATCTTGAGCACTGCTTCCAAGGTCTCCCAAGGTAAGCTTTCCGCCCTCCCAGAGAAATCAGAGGAACGAACGATCCTGCCATTGGCCAGGATGACGTTGTAGCCTCTGGATTGAGGTTGTAGTAGGACTAGATTGCAGCTCTGAAAGACGGCGGCGGCATTGCCAAAGATGAAGTTGATTGTGCCGAGAATGTCACACTCCCTATAGCACTGGCGGAAGGCCAACGCATCGAGCATGTCTTGGTACCTAGAGATGCTACACCTGTATAGCACCGACAGATCCACACAACTTAGCAGGAACCAGAAATTAGGGCCAGGAATTATTACCCATTAGAGATCAACAAGAAAACCCCCAAGGAGAGTTTAAATTTTACTTGAGGTTGACAATCGAGCTTGTCGCTGCAAGGAGAGTTGCAGCGAAACTTTTGCTTGACGAGAGAACGAGAGAGAGAGAGAGAGAGTAGAGAGACAGACGCCGAGCTTTGTGAGAGAGCAGAGACAGATTCCGAGCTTTGTGGAGAGTTGCAACTTGTGGAGAGCTGCAGGGAGATAGGAGAGTTGGGCTTGGGTAGGGCATCGGGATTTCACGATTTTTTCCCCTCACTTTGTTTCAAGAAACAGAAAAGCAAGTAATAGGTATTTCTTCATTCCTGTTTCTGGGAACAAAAATAGATATAAATTTCAATTTTTATTTCATTAAATAGGTGAAATGGAGCAGAAAAATCAAACGGAAAAGAGGATTTTTTTTCGTTTCTAAGCATAGAAAAATGAAAAAAATCATTTCTGAAAACAAAATCAAACGGGCCTTAAGATTCCCAATATTCAATAGAAGAGACTTATATTGACTAATTCAAGGATGATTTTCTGATTTTCTTTTTCTTCTTTTTTTTTTTTTTTTTTTTTTTT
Source organism: Macadamia integrifolia (assembly GCF_013358625.1). NCBI lineage: Eukaryota > Viridiplantae > Streptophyta > Magnoliopsida > Proteales > Proteaceae > Macadamia > Macadamia integrifolia. Next base: position 23,678,329 of record NC_056564.1, read on the forward strand.
TTTTTTGGGGTGGGGGGTGGGTGTGGTGGGGTGGGGATTGTGTTGGTGTTTTCTTCTTCTTTTTTTTTTTTGGGGGGGGGGAATGGTGGTGGGGGTGGGTGGGGATTGTGTTGGTGTTAGGACCAAGCAGAGTTAAACATATGACTTCTTTATTGTAAGAAATTGGTCTTTGCTACCCAAATTACCTCTTGGGTGATCAAGAATGAATTTCTTCATTAATGGGCCATCATTGCATTTTGACGGATGTTTGTAAATAGTGAAGGCACGATTTCAAACTTTCATATGACCTTAGATTCGTGGGTTAACCATTCACGATGCTTCTTCCTTTATACTCTCATTTTACTTTTATTTGATTTTTCTTTTCTCTTATTTTGTTTTCCACGAATTCATGTAGTCAATCTCATTTAAGTTGGGATAAGACTTAATTTGTTGTTGTTAAAAAGAAAAGTTTCTCTGTTTAGAACCCAATGAGTAGAAGAACAAAATCCATATTAAGATTCATTAATAATGAAGGGGAAGTTTCTCTGTTTAGAACCCAATGAGTGAAATTACAAAATCCATATCAAGCTTCATTATTAAGCAACTTTTTTCATGGGATCCACCATATGCGGAAATAAAAGTTTGGAAACATTATTGGAAAGTCAATATTTTCAGAAGGAAGGAAGGTTGCGTGCTGATAATCATTTCTATTCCTCCCCCGGCGGGGCGTTTTGCATAGGTTTTGGGAACGCATATGATGTGTTCAGATGGGCCAGTAACCTAACTTTCAAGTCATTTCTCCGAGATTGAGATTACCAAAATCCTTTTATGAGTTTAGAAAGTTAATCACGAATTTATCAGTAGTAAAATTTGAAACCGGATCAGGTTCACTCATTCTCATGCGTCCTTGATTCGTAGATTTGAAATCAATTAAATGAAAAGAGAGAAAATAGATTTCAAATCCACGAATCAAGGAAGGGACATATGAGATTGTTCTCATGAACCTGATCTGATCTCCAAAAATTCTAGTTCTAAGACAAGATCCGTGGCAGGCATTGGCCTTGTTGCCCAAAGCTCCTATTAATTAGAGACTCTTGAGACGACAATTTATCCATCCATTCACTTCATTTCATGGTCCCGGCCCTTCACTTCCTATTTCCAAAGTTAGGTGTACCAATCGTCTATACAAAATTCTCCGCATGAAGGCAGTGAGTGGCGATGAACATCTGACATCTGAGGTGCATGTCAAGGTCCTCCCAACCGTTGGATCCTCAAAAACCATTCACTACCTACTGCAAAGGATTTGAGTCCTGAATAGATTAGACTATTGTGTATGAGAGAGAGAGAGAGAGAGAGAGAGAGAGAGAGAGAGAGAGAGAGAATGAATGTCATAATTCAAATTTCAAAGTAGTAGACCCATCTCTAGCTTGGGCATGGCCATCATAACCAAAGCTACAAATTGTATCAATTTAGAAATTGAGGTACTGTACCAAAAAAAAAAAAAAAGATATTGAGGTACCAGTTTGCCTTATCTCCTTTCCGTTTGAGTCTTTATAACGCGTCTCGCTTTGAGTATTTTCATTGTGGAATCTCATCATGCACTAAGCCACGCCTCTCTTTCTCTAGTAGTTGGGTCCTTACTTCTTTCTTCTTTGAAGTTTAACAACACCTTCTTCTGGATAGCTTGACAGATGAAAATCTCTTGCCCTCCACAAATAAGAGAAGTGTTACGGGAGAATCCCTTTTTATGAACGAAATTTAGCTGTTACCAGATTGCAGCTAAAGAAATGGAATCTTAAAGGGTATTTTGAAAAGTTTAAAAACCTACGAAGATGTGTGTGAACCTTAGGGAGGAGTGGATTATTCGATTTCTTTGACTGCCAGCAAGGGTCGGCCAAATTTTATGGGGGGCCAAATAGTGAAGCCCTCTATGAAATAGCTAGCAAGCCCAGCATGGAACCTTTTTAGCCAAGAATAACATATTTCTTTCTAAATTGGTTCCACTAAATCAGTCTCTCCTAGAGGCAAAATCGATCCCCTTTGACTGTACAAGAATATGTCGAGTCCAACATGTCTGGAAGCACGGGCGAACATTCTTTTGCTGATATTATTTACAGTATTTCGTTACTGGTCATTCATAACATTACTGTCCTTCCTATTCATGCGGGTTGGTTATTTGTCAACCAGGTTTAGCTTTGATGTATTTGGAGCCCTCGGCCACGAGTTTTTACAGAGATGTGACAAAGAATCCATTAATAACTGGCCGTTTTGATCCTTTGGCACAACTCGATGATTTTAGTAAATCCCTTTTAGAGGCCCCAATGACATAGATGAATCTATCCAATTTTTACAATGCAATGGTTGGCTGTTCACGGACTGGCTTGTACCTACTTTTTTTGGTGGGGTCAATATCAGCAATGCAATTCATCCAACGATAAACCTAATCCGAATTATAAAGCTATGACACAATCAAACCCAAACGAACAAGAACTCCTCCAGATGATACCCATATGTTTGCACATACAGGTAAGCCATGACACTAATACTGATGTCTGCTTTCAAGAGAGAAAAAATGCATCGTAAATAACTGATATGATTGGGATTGGGTGGAAATGGGCCAGTTATGGGCTTGTTATGGGCTAGTTGGTTCCAAAAATTTTAAATTGAGGGATTGAGTGAAAATGGGCCACTTATGGGCTTTTTGGTTCTCTATATTCCATGTTGTGGGTTTGGGTGAAAATGGGCCAGTTATAGGCTTGTTATGGGCTAGTTGGTTCCATATATTTATATTGAGGGATTGAGTGAAAATGGGCCATTTATGGGCTTTTTGGTTCTACATATTCCATGTTGTGGGTTTGGGTGAAAATGGGTATGCTATGGGCTTGTGAGTTCCAATAATGGGACTAGTGAGGCAGTGTTGATATGGATTGGACTTCGTTGACCCTGTATGACCCACATCGGCCAACTGCTTTCTTCACACTTTTGGCCAAAAATGAAATAAAAATTTGGGAAAAAGAACTCTGTCAGAAAGCATATGTCCTAGGCCATCGTTTCCATGAGTCTATCTCTCTTGTTCCCATATGAAAAGACAATTCTATCCCTTATTTGAGAGAAAAGAAAGGTAGACAAAGGGAGTGCTGAACTACTTCCCCCAAAATTTCCTATTAATAAACTGTGTCAAAATCAGATCTTGCTAGCCAATTGCTATCACTATTTTTCCTCAAAGACTATTTATTTTAACCCAAAACACAATCTACTAGTTGTACAATTTCACAATGTGAACAATAATCTAGCTAGTATGATCCATTGGATGACTTTTTTTTTTTGGTTAATGACGAGTATCCAAGCCTTTGGCCTGACTATTCCGCGGACTCATATTGACCCCACAACCGCATGAATCAGGTCATACCGGGGTCAAATGAGAACCATTCAACTTTCACCAAAAGCAATGAAAAGTACTGAACACCTTCGTGTGAGTAGCCCCTAAGAGGTAAAAGGAGTCAAACTCAAAGCCATACAATTCCTGAGACGATAGTCCCTTATCAACTTGACTACCCCCCTTGGGGTTCATTGGATAGCTCTATCAAGCATGATTGACAAACTCACATGCATATATGACACACATGTGATTGATTCAAGTTTTCTCGTAATAAATGATTTATAAGAGATCATATGCAGTTTATCATTCTATTGTAATAAAGATTGTGTCAGATACACATTGTTCTATTACAGTTTTGTGTTACATTACGGTATACGTCTTATCTGGGCTGCCATCAATTTTATTATGATCAAAATTAGTAGGATTTAAATTTCACCATATTATGATTGAGTGAACCTCAATTTATGGGATCACTCCTTAATTAGAATGAATCACTATTTATTTATTAACTAATCTAATTTGTTTAATCACCAATAGAAACTAGCAAGACTATGGAATAAATAAGTCCAATTTATATAGGAAAAAAAGGATAAATTTTGACAAGCTGAGTGTTACTGTCTATACCATATTCCCCTTAATATGTCGAATGATCAATATTACACTGCATTTACATCGATCGGGAATAGGATGGGGGAGGTCAACATAGGCCGAGCCTTGGAATGACACTTTTTAAATTTTGAAGAGACACTAACTACAACATGGTCAGCCCATGATCAGCCCATGAACACCCCTAGTTGGGGAGCTTGTGAAATGTGATTTAAAGATAAACCTAAGGAAAGCAATGAGTTGGGAACGTTTAGGACAACTGAGATCTTTTATGGGGAGTACATGATGAAGCAGGATTGCACTTTAATGGCACCCTGAATTGAATTGACCAAACAGGGATACTAATTTTGACCTTCTATTATTTAACATGAAAATTAAACTTTGTAATCAATAACTAATATGCTTGTATTACAAATTTCAAATGATTTTAAATTCAATATTTAAATTTTGGTGTGCCCTCACCGATTGTCTCCTCACCCAATCTTTTTTTATCCACAAATACATCCAAGTCTCCCTTTCCTGTTGCCTCTATTAGAATAGTTCTGAAGATGTCAATTACCTCTTCTTTTCTTACCCTTTCTCTGCTTCAATCTGGAAAAAGACTTTCAAATTCATTTGGCCAACTGCCAGATCCAACTTTTCATTGTCTAAGGAGTAGAGATGGATTGATATGATTTTTTGCAGTTCTACCTTGTGTGAAACTACAGGGAAACTTACTTATGTAGTAACTATTAACCACATTTCGATGGAGCGAAACCTCAAATGATGGACTTCTAACTCCCGTTCTTTTGAAAGGATTTGAAAAGTAATCTACTTTGAAGTCAGTTCCCAGATTGGCACAGTTAGGTACAAGCTCGTTAGAGATTCCCCAAGGAACAAGTTCATTGTTGTCTCCTAGGATCTACCGTCCTTCATCTCCCCCACTATTCACAACCCCCCCCTCCCCCCAAAAAAAATTGATTTTCCCTGTAGTTGTTCCTGAGGCTTTTGGCCAAATTTTAAGCCCCTTTGGTGTAAGTCTTCCGCCCCCCCCCCCCCCCCCCCCTTTTTCCTTTTCATTTTCTTTTTTCCCTTTGTATATTCTTCCTCTTGGTAATGAATTATTTATTCATCTAAAAAAAATTAAATATTGGAGTTATTATTTTTATGGGGAGCATAGCCTCCGCCATAGTTTGTGATTTTGTCTCCCCCATGTTAAATTACCTATACGGGTAGAGGAGAGAGCTAGACTATGGAGGGTGCCAATGGAGATTGCACTTTCCCATAGAGAATACTCTCCCTTATAATTTATTTTACATTAAAATAAAATTCTCTGAAATTAAAAATTAAATATAAATTGGGGAATAGAACACTCTCTTTTATGTCACTGCAAGGGACCAATAAGGGGACGCATATGGACATAAAAAAATGATAAATTTTTTGGGTTTCATAGGGGTGGAAAATCATTTCACCGCCCTCTCTGTGTCTGCGCTCCAAGGACCAATGAAACCAGTGAGTATTCATTTCCTGAAAATTACATTAAAAGAAAAAAATAGAATTATCATATATGATAAAAAATTTAAGTAAGAGAAGACATTTTTTTTATTTCTTTTTATAACTGGGACGATATTATAATCATGTATTATAAGGGGTAGGATTTAGTGATGGAACTTAGAGATCTTAAATTCAATCATGGGGTCACGTTACCTGGCGAAGAGATTCTTTATTCGGTGTGGAAGAACTCTCGCCTTTCAAATCGTTAAGTTTTTGTTTTATTTATTTATTTATTTTCTTGGTTATCGGGCTTTTATTGGGTTTGAAAATCAATGAAAAAATTCTGGTTTTTATGATCCGTTTATTTTTATTTTTTTATTTTTTCTTTCTTTCTTGCAATGACCTACCAAAAAAAAAAAAAAATCCACGGATCATCACGCCCATTCGATTCTGGGGTTTACTGGTTTGAGCTCTCTGATCTAATGCGTTTTACGTATGTCCAACTCCACGGATCATTATCTTGTGGGGCCACCCCAATCGTGTACTGCGGGCCCCAACTCGGCGACGATGTTAGCAGTTTGTGCTACTGGGGTTTTGCGTAGAGGAGGATCATAAACAGCTGAACATTATTCACATCGAAAGAAAAAAATCGAAGAAACAGAGTATCCCCGTGGAGCGAAAGTACCGATTGCTTGAAGATTCGGATTTGGATTCTTGGACTTGGACCTCTCCAAAGTTTGATCTCTCTCTATTCATTCGATTCTGAGATTCAGAGCTGATTAATGCAAGGACGGGAACGGAAGAGGGGAGGTCAAAGGATTGCCTGGTACTCGCTAATTCCAGTGGTAATTCTAACTCCAGTTGCAGAGCGAATAACCCCTGCTACTTAGAAGAAGAAGTGGTGGAGCGTTAATTTTCTGCTCGGGATAACGGGAGTGGTTGTGGTCTCTGTAAATGGCGGATCTAACTCTGGAGTTGCAGGAAGCCGGTTGGGAGGAATTGAGGAAGGAGGCCAGAAAGATCGAAGGGGATCTCGATGGCAAACTATCTTCCTACGCCAAGCTCAGCGCAATGTTCAACCAAGGAGGTGGGTTTTCTCCTCTCCATTTCGTTACTCATAATCTTAAATTTCATCATCCTTTCCAATTTGCACACCTAAATTTTCATCTTCCATTTCCCCCCTTATAAGATTTTCGAGTAGAAGATATGGAATTATGGATCACGAGTGGGGCAGATCATGATTTGCGATTTTGCTTGCCTATTATAACCACATTTCTGTTTAGAAAGACAATCTCGTAGGAAGCACCTCTGGTTACATCTCTCAGTGTGAAGAATTGCATCGTTTGTTTATAAATAAATCCACCCGACAGAGCCTTGCATGCAGAAAGATACAGTTTTCTTTCAATGGACAGTCTTTTCACCCTAATATAAACGTTTGAAGATGAAGACATATTCTGTACTAATTTTAAGTTGTTCTTTAGCAATGCTAAGTCTTCTCATTGGCCTTTGTCTTGTAAATTTTTTGGTGGTTGTTCAATTTGGTTGTCAGCGGCAACATCTTACAATGGAACCTATAATTTTGGGTTCCCAATAGAATGATTATGTTATAGTGCTTCAGGTTATGCAGAAGCTGGGTCACCAACTTTTGGGTCCAGCAGATCGTTCAAGTCTGTGGATATGGAGATTCAATCATTACTTGAGAAGCTAAGTGATACCAATGATGCAATGAGTCGATGTGCTGCATCTGCCATGCCTGCCACATCAATTACGCAGAAGCTAGCAAGGCACAGAGACATACTTCATGAGTTTGCACAGGTTTTATTTTTTGTTACTTCCAATTATCTATCATATTTGCTGGAATATCCTAGTTTACTTTATGTTCGTCTTATATTATCAGCTGGGAATTTGTCTTATGCCCTCATTGGTTTTCTATGTTTTCATTTTTCTTGGGTCCCCAACCTTGTCTTTCTGTTGATCTATCAATGTTCCCTGCAGAACTACATATACAGCTAGATATTGATTCATGAAGGCTTGAATTGCCCCAAAACAGTGCCTGCTCATCAGACATCTGCTCAACTTTCTACTTTCTACAAATAAGACTAGAACATCTGCTCAGATTTTGAATTATATCATAATAATTGTATTGGCATTTTTCTGATACATTTGGATGAGAAGCTATTTTAGGCATACAGACTGTAATCTGTCCTGAGAATCCTCAAACTGGAACTACTTTTATCCCCAACTGAGTGTCAATTTTGGAACTATTCACATTTCACCGAGTTAAGGCCAGGGTCCAATGAACATCAACCTTCCTGAACCCAAAGCCAAGTGTCCCTGACTCAACTGCACTCAAATCGCCTGTCATTTTCTTAACCATTATGACTAGGAGAAGTTGACTAGTCATAATGGTTAACAAGTAGCTAGTATCACCACTTTATGTGGGAAAGATAAATGAAATCAAATCTTGTATTATGATGAGAAAATAAATAGTTGATGGGAATGAAATCCTTTCGGTTCTCTGAACCCTAGGAATCTAGTGGTAGTAGTTGACTCATGTAATGTATACCATAGAGAAGAGGCAGAAAGAAGTGACATAGATGATTTTCACATATCATCAAGCAATTATGAGAGCTAGCATCATTTCTTTGATAAAAAATCTTGTCCAGCAGCTGTTATAACTGTTGATCACTTAATCTTGAGAGGCCAATCCAAGTAGCCTATCTAGTACTTATGAGTGAAAAATAACCTAGTTGACTGACAGCAAGCCAAGTAGGTGGGGCCAATGACCTTCATAGTAGTGATTTGAAGATTAAGAGTCCCTGCTTGAGTAACTGTAGGTGGAATCAATGATGGAACATCAGAAGTGTGACTGGGGAATCTTCCCTTTAATCCATAGCCACTCTGAACTTCAGACAATGCCTTTGGCATGTGTGGGATTTACTGGTACTACCAGCTGCACTATGTTGCTTCCAATACACAGCAACAGCTAAAACAAGGGACATAGTGCAGCTGGTAGTACACTTCAAAACCCTATGGGTAATTGATAGCCAGACGTGGTAGTACACAGATCCAAGTGCAATTAATGGGTTCCTAGGTTCAGCAACAAGTAACCACAGAAACCACTGACAAAGTAGAACCGTGGGCATTTTGAATTAGACCAGAATATGCAAGTAACAATAACTAACAAACCAGAAATCTACGGTCTTAAGACTAAGGTCGAACAACACCCTAGTATATATGAACAACCCTTCAAAATATGGCTGTGATCCAACGGTCAGATTAGGACATATAGGCAAGTTACTGAAATTGGTAAGTAGTCTCACATTTTAGTTTACTTGCTAATAACTAACAAACTAGCCAGCAGATGAGACACAATGGAGTACACTTCAAAACCCTATGGGTAATTGATAGCCATACGTGGAGATAGCACCAAAGTTCTGAAACTAGAAACTAGGACAGAATAACCACTTACAAACTTGAAGGAGATCCATCTGCTGGATGTGGCTGAAACTAAGATCGAAAGGAGGTCCCAAAGGTTGGACCACACCCTCAAATATTGGTTGAATCAGTCAGCTGGAATAGGAGTTGTAGAGGTCTGAGAGTCTGCTGCAATATAATTCCATAAAAAAGGTACGCAGGTCAGGGATGATGCCACAGGATCTTCACTTGGTTCTTGTGGCTATACTGTTTGGAGTATAGCTTCTGTACATCAGCAATCTTTTCTGTAACTGAAGATTTGAAAATCTGCAACAGATTATCACAAATACATATGTACCTTTTTTTTTTTTTTTGGAAACACAAGAATTTTTTTTAGAGAAAGGATACACAGCATATAAAGGAGGAAAAGGAGAAGCGCAAAGAAAGAAGAGAATATATGAAAAAATGTAAGGAGAAAAGGCTTGGACTCCAAGAACCACCTGTCACAACTGACAACTCAACCATGATCATCATTCTCTCCCAACCTTTTACCACTCTAACCCACTTCAAATCTAATTTCCTTTGTTAAATTACCTGAAAAATGGCATGACAAAACCCGTTCAGACATAGCTCATTTCACTCTATGTTCCTTCACTTTGCTTGAAGACACAATCTGCTGGAACACTACTTATATTGTGTCCTGCCATACAAATACACAACCAATTGACTTTGTGCTGGAATACAATTAATATTGTGTTTCTGCCATACAAATACAACCAGCTGACTTGCAATTTAATTTGTTAACTCAAATCAGGAGCTTTGAAATGGTTTACTTACAGAGGCATTTGGAGACAACTCTATGGAAATGTGACATCAGCAAACTCCTAGGCTTGCTGGATGATGTGACCCACTTGTCTTGGTGAGATTATCTGTAAGTATGTGTGAAATTGGTTATAGAAGCAGAATAAGAGAATATTCCTCCTTTTGCCCTTATATTTATATTTTATCATGTAATTATGGGAATACCCATGGTAATGACAGCATATGACTAATAGAACTAAATACAAGCAGACAAGAGAGTGGATAATCCTTGCATTTTGCCTTCAACTTATTAACAAGAATATCCGTAGTAATAACAGCATATGCTTTTGTTGCTTCTTTATTTTCCTTTTTCCATATTGAATCCATGTAGCCGACCCCATTTAGTTGGAATAAAGTCATGTTTGTTGTTTTGTTGTATACAAGCAACTAAGATAACCTTTAGAATTGTAACTTTTCTCTGGAAAAAAGAAGAAAGGAAGAGAAAAGAGAGAATATGGTAAAGGTCCTAGGACCCTTCTAATGCAGAACCAATAAAGCCAATGAGAGATCCATCACACAAGATCACATATAGGGGCAAACCAATATTAAGAACAGAATTCTCAAAACAAATTTTTTTTTCTTTCACTATGAAAGAATAAAATAAAAAGGATATGACCAAGGCTTCATCACCTGGCCTGTGGTTGTGCAATCACCACCACACCCAGCCTCTTGAATCACCACAGTAAGGTCTAATTGGAATCACCACCAAGAGATGTTACAGCTTTACCACTGCAACCTTTCCAGTTGCATCATTAAACCAAAGAAAAAAAGCAAACTTTATGTCTCAACCATCTCTTCTATTACAGCAGTACATTGTTTAAATTAAAGACCCAAAGATCAAAATAGCAACTAACTAGAACCTTCCCTACGTGGACAGAACTACTCAAAAACGAAACAATGAAAGTAGTTACTCGTAGTTAGCTATTAATTCAGAAACTAAGGAAATATTACAATAATGAAAGACAGTAACTACTAGAAAAGCATTCCAGTAGATCTTCAAGATATTCTAGCAAATCCTATAGAACCCCATTCAATCTTCTAGAAGATCTCACACAAGCCATACACAAGCCAGGGAGGAACAGAACCAGAACCGTGGGAAGTGTTTGGACCCAGGTTCTGGCCTTGGAACCTGAGTTTGGGTCTGCTGTCTTATAGTCCTGCCCTTATAAACCTTAGTCTCTATATCACCTCTTCTCCGCCTAGTATTTGTACTACCATATCTTGTACTTATTAAGAGATACTCAACCGTAATTACAGCCTATGGCTTATAAGCCCAATTACAATCAACTGAAAAAACCCTCTATAATGGAAGTATTATCTGTGAGATTCTTGACCCAAAGCATTTGTGCGGCTGATCCACCGCACATCAAAAAAGAGAGGGAGAAAAAAAATTTGAGGGAGGGAGGGGAGAGGAGGGTAGGGAAAAAATGAAAGTAAAGGATCTGGGTTATCATGTCCCTGCCTGGTCAGTAGATGCAGATACAGGTTCTTATTTTCTCATGGACTTCAGTTCCATCCCTACCCTATCCTTTTCCAGGCACTTACTGCTGCCTCAGTGTGATACCCTTCAATGCTAATGCTAGTAATATATGATTTTTTTCTTAATGAGCTGATTGAGGCCACTTTCAGTCTCTTTGAACTGAAGATCTGTTTCTTTAGGAATTCAGACGAATCAAGGGAAACATAAACTCCATGAGGGAGCATGCTGAGCTTCTCAGTTCTGTTCGTGATGATATCAGTGAACACAAGGTGAGGCAAAATTTGTTATGAGAATTTGATTTTATAGAAGCATGTTTGATAATCCAATGTTGGTTTCATATTTGGCTTAATTTTGTTTCCTTGATCTAGATCTCTGGGAACATGTCACCCAAAATGCATATTCTACGTGAGAGAGCTTCAATACACGGAAGTATAGTTAATGTAAGACTCAAAACCTTATATAGCCAGAATTTAATGCTACTAGTGTAAATGCAATGTATATTTTCGGTTGCAATTTAGTTGGAAATTCATTTTCTCTGGAACATGTTTAAGATACTGTATTTCTTTTTGAATTGTATTGATATCTAGTTTGATGGTCTTGTGAAGCATCCAGCTACTCAGAATTTTTTTCCTTCTTTTGTTTTAAATTTCTGAACCAAATTTTCCATGTATTGGTAATAATAATAATAAATAATCTAAATGATTAAGAATGCCCTTGTTTCGCCCTTCAAGCCATATCTATATTTGCAAACATTATGTTATTTGTCCATGCATCATATACATGGTGTTTATATAATTATTTATGATCAATTGGTAAAATAAATCAGAAAACAGAAGCTTGCACACTCGTGAAGTCACCTACCAAAACATACAATTAAACAACTGGAGAATATATGCTAACACAAATATCCTTTCTTTTGGAACACTTTCTTCTATTAGTTAAATTTTCAGCTTTATCATTTTATTTGTACAGCCAAACTGTTATTTTCCCCCAGGTTTTGAGATTTTTGGATCTGTCACAGGGCCTGCTAGTGGTAGCGTGGGATTTATAGTATGCAGTTAAATGGAAGGAGGGCATGACTACCCTTGAAAATTTTCAATTGCTGGCTGCATCGGGCAGTTTACTAGATGAATGAGCCTTTCCATTGCTCCTCCTTTCCTTCCTTGCATTATTACTTCATTCTTTCTTTTCATTTTAGTGGCAGAGAAGAACAAGTAGGCAGTCAGATATAGCAATCCAGGAAGGACAGAAACAAAGCTGACAAATATAAGAACCTAGATGATATAGATTAAGGCAAGGAGATGGAAAAGGAGACGAGGCTCAGCAGAAGAATGGGTTTAGACTTTAGAGATCTGTCTCAGTGTATAGATCAGCCCTGTGCATGCTGCTTTTAAACATTAATTCCTATCTCATCTTTCACTTCCTGATTAGGATTGTTTGGTGTTAAGACCTTTTTCCAAAAGTCAAAGCCTTTGCATGTTGGTCAGGCAACTTCTGATCTGCTTCAAAGGAGAGAGGAGTTTTCAAGGAAAATGCAGAATTTATTTGTCGATTGTAAACATATTGCATGATGGGCCTCACAAATTTGGTATCATTTTCTTTAGCTGGTTGGTCCTTAAATGAATGAACCCCGTAATTCTTGTATGCTCTCAATTTGGTAGGATGGTTGCATCATATTGAGAAGTCCCCTTTCCCTTGGTTTTGTTATTAGGAAGAAAAGATTGATAGACTTTGAGGACGGTGTACTCAACCTAGGACTGTTGATTGCGTCAAGGTTATGGTCTTTTAGGGGGTCTCAAACACATTAATAATGCCCCTTCGTCTGAGTGGCTCCGAAGTCTGTGTCCTCGCACATGACAATAAATTCAATTTTGATAATTGCTCATTGCAAAACTCAGCTTCTGCTGGTACATCAGTACATGTGGTATTTTCAGGTATATATAACAAATGGCTAATTATATGCATCTTTAGGGACCTACGAGATTCCACCAAACCTGAGGTTCCTTACTAAAGTAAAATAAGGAAGCAACTGAGGCTTCTGCTTAGCTACCTATGGTTTTTCTTTTTCATTTTCTTTTTTCTTTTCTATTTTTCCTTCTTTTTTGTGATGAGGGTTGGTCAAAAAATTGAAAAAAAAAAAAAAAAAAAAAGGCTTTCGCAATTTTTATGCCAGAAACTATGTCGACAGTGTTGGAGAGAGTAGGGTTTTTAATGCATGGGAAGGGCTTTGGAGTTTTATCTTCACCATCAAAATATAAATTTAGACTTTGCATCCTGAAATACACTTATAATGTAAGACTTCAAGTCTTTAACAAGAAAGAGAAAAATTAAAATTCTAGGGCTATGGTTCAAAGAATTATGTGGACCTTAGTGTGATGCAAAGTGGATGCAAAAACCCAATCTACAAGGTTAGTTGGCCCAAAGACCTTACCCAAAAAAATAAATAAATAAAATAAAGTTGGTCCAAAGAAGATCCCTAGAAGAAACAAACATTGGACCTTCAATAAAAATTGAAATTTGAGGTTTAGGATTTCAAGAGAAGTTTGAAGAAAACTAGAACAACAAACTCTGAATCAAGTGGAACCTGATTGAAATGATAAATATAGGGTCACTTTTTATTCTTCTTTTTTGTTGTTTTGGGCTGTAATAGAGGGTCAGGTTGGGAAACACTCTCTCACAAATAAAGTAGGTGATGTGACTGGATGGGTTCTCTAAGGAGAAAACTCAAATCTTGACGATTAACTGGCCAGAGAAGAGAACATGCAATTTCAACCTTTCTTCAGTAGCAGTTGAGCATAATGCAAGAAATCAAGATGGGATCATATTGCAATGATTCTTGATCTGTTCAAGAATCTGACTGCTAGGTCAGGTATTATCTTTGGCTGCAGGTTAGTGTTCTATTAATAACTTAAAGAATCTCATCTCATGTAACAAACAGTGCAAGAGCTTTAACCAAAGAGATACCAACCATGAATTTGAAGCCACCTACAGGAACTGATTAACCTAATCTATGATTATGGATGAGTCAAGAATGGTTGGACAGCTACACGTATATACATTGAGAAGTCAGTTTATTTACTAGGGTACTCAAGAAGCCAATTTATTTGACTTGGGTAGATAAGAACAACTATCAGCCCTTTTTCTTGAGGGGCATGGATGGGTGGTCTAACCTCTCCAACCCAATTTGAAAATTCTCTCGCCTGTTATCATGCAATCTACATTATGGATGCTACAAAAGATATTCATAGAGAGATTATTTGATCTGTGCATTAGCATTACAACTTAAATGGTCTTTCTTTTCAGATTGATGATGTCATAAATCAAGCTCAAAATACAAGGGCAGTTTTGGGCTCCCAGCGGTCTTTGCTAGGAAATGTTCAAGGGAAAGTTAAGCTACTGAGTGACAAGTTTCCAGTCATCCGTGGCCTTCTTGGTATTTTATCTGTCTTATTCATCCATGCCTGCTGTTTAGTTTCCTTTCACGAGAGTTCGTCATCCTCATGGCACTTTAACATTGCAGGTGCCGTCAGAAAGAAGCGATCTCAAGATACCCTCATCTTATCTGGAGTCATTGCAGTTTGCACAGTGTTTCTGATTATCTACTGGCTTTCAAAATAGAAACAAGTAAAAGATCATGTAAATAGGAGGAGATGAGAGTGCCATTTCAGCAGGAGTTTTGCTACAACATGTTGCTTGAAGCAAGATGAACAGATGTAAATATGTAATTGTGATATCAATATATTTTAACACTCAAATCATCCAGAATTGAATTGGCCCTACAGGGTTAATAATTTTGAGCATTTCCGTTCTCTAATTCACATCTATACACAATTTGTATGTGGTTACACCAAGTTGGTATTAGGTGGAGCCTTTTTATACAATTTGCATGTAGTGTTGTTCTGTAGCATGATCATTTGGCATCTCACAGAAGTGTTGTTCTGTAGCATGATCATTTGGCATCTCACAGAAGTGTTGTTCTGTAGCATGATCATTTGGCATCTCACAGACCGGTGGCTTGATGATTTGATCACATAACCCAGCCCGATTAGCAGCTTCTGGTTTGAAGCACTTAGCAGAGGGGAAGATGGGGTCCCATATTCACTTGTACGACCGTTTACACAACCTAAACTTCCTCTTGTGCTCGCCCCATTGTTATGATTCTTAAAAGAGATTTGAGATGGGCCAACGAAGAGAGAATCAAAAGGTGAAGCATTTAATAGGTGGTGGAGAAAATAGAAACAGTGGCTAAGACTTAAGTAAAAAAAATGTCGACAAGGAGAGTTGAATCTTTAATTGTTAAAAATTCAAATGGATCATAGGAAGTAATCAAATCAGCAAATAAAAGCTTTTGTTTATTGAGATTGGTAGGGGCCGCGCGAACGCGTACCCCCGCTGCCACAAATTATGACGTACACTCTCCCACTTGGGGAGATGTTAAGCGGGCACCCCTCCCAAGTGCAATGGAGGTCACCAACCTAGGCAATGGGCCTTCTTGATAACCCATAAACCCCGTCCAGGTAAGTATGTTTTAACCCACTAGCCTTCCCTTATTTATACGCCTCTCTACCTTCATTCCCTCCTGAGTTTACCGATGTGGGACTAAAGAAGATAGCTCTCGTGTGATACCTCCATCCTATTAACATGAAGAAGACTGACAACTAGAATATACAATGCTGAAATGGTTACTTCGTGTCAACTGAGGTTCCCTATATGAACACCCAAGGATTTAAAGATTTGAATCGCTGCAGGATCGTCCCAATCGATTTAGATTCGAAATAGTAAGGAAAAATTGGTCTGGAATCAGTCAGAATTGTTATAAAACTGTCCAAACCCTACTTTCCATACAGGGATCGGCAGAGCTAGATTAGCCAAAATCAGGATTGCCCTTGGCTGAATACTATTCAAATTGGCCAATCTTGCCGAATAGTTTGGTCTTGATAATGCGTTATGTAGAATGATAATGTGGCAATTTTGATCATGGGATAGCTAATACGTGGTTTGAATTAGTCACATTTCAAATTTAAGTGTCTAATTCAACAAATTTCCTTCTGTGTATCGATATACATTTTTTCCCTCTAATTTTATTTACTAAAATCTATTTTGCCACTTGGTGAACTCTTTTTGAACTGAAATTTTAAATTTTAACTGTTCAAAATATTTGGATCTGATGGATCTACCACGTGGCTTAGAGTATATACCATAGTTCTGTATCTATATCTATACACTCACTAAAACTCTATTTTTTTTATTGGGATTATAGTGAAAAACTTTGTTGATTTTACTTGACCTTCACCACACCTAGTAGACGCTTAGAGTAGTTGGTCGAACTATTGAACCATGAGTAGGATGATCCATCATAACTGTAATTAATTTTATCCACCGACTTTTTTGCCATATGTAGATGGTGCATTTCACCCGTCGGTTTGCTGATTTTGAATTCAGATTTTTATTTATTAACATTTGATGAAGGTCAAGCCACAATTTTAGTAAATTAAATGAAAATGAGGTAGACCTAATTTACCTTAAGCCATTTATTTAAGCTACGATGAAGGAGGAATCCTTTAACCAATACTTTATCATTCCTATCATTCCACTTGGATGGGTGCAAGGGAATTTGGACCTAATGCTGACCTTAAATTTATAGGTATGAAGGAAAATTTTACCCAAAAAGGATTTTGTAGATTTGATATCTACTTAATTATACCATAGATGGCAGGGCTGCACTTCAATAAAATGGGGAAGAAATTCATGTTCAATTCGAATTGATAATTAAAGAAAAATGATCAAATTTTCAAATATTCACATCTCAGCATTCGCTCAGTCCAAACCCAACCTTAAATCTAACCATGGGCTTGCCAAGGCTTTGCCTTATGATTGATAATCTTTAAATTAGTATTGGTGGGTTGCGCCAGGCCCTTGCAGTAGTGCAACACAAGGGCAACGCTTGAGAACCCCAGTAGCAAGCTACTGTAGCGGGCCTCTCCCAAGAAAAATTAATTTAATAGCATGTGGATCGATGACCCACGTATCAGATACTAAACTGATAAGAACAGATGCTACACTTGATCTTAGCCAAAAGGCCGAGAAAGGTATGCTTTTTGATACGTCTCTGTTTTAGTTTTATAGGCAGTCTCATACCATACCTCTTACCCTGACCGATGGGGCACCAAGTCAGTATTCAGTTCCCCTATTTATGCATTCTCACATGACTAGGGAAAAGAGACAGGTTACTGGCAATGCTCAAGAAGCAAGATAAGCACTATGGAGACAGTTAGAGGAGCCAAAAAGAACATTTGGGATCTTGACATAGATGGAGCTTATAGTAAAAGGCTGAAGCCCAGGCACGGTGGAGGCTTACACAGGAAGAATTATGCTTTCTCAGACTAAAAGAACTCATGATGGCAACTCTTGAATGAAACAAGAGGATTCCATAGGAAGGTCACAGCCTTCTTAATGTACTGTCCAAGCATGTTGTTCAGTAATTCACAAGTTTATTCATATATTTCTTAAATTACAACATTGCAACCCAATGGAGATATGGACCCTGAGATATTCCTACTTCAATAATGATGACACGAAACGAACATTGATCATGAACCCAAAAATCCTACATATACAATGGAATCGATACGACATCGGTGTCAATTAGCTCACCACTGACAAGGATAAGAGCCTAGATGATATAGGCTGAGGCAAGGAGACAGAAAAAGGAGACGAGAATCAGCAGAAGAATGAGTTCAGACTTAAGAGATCCTTGCAAGCTGCTTTTGAACAGTAATTCCTATCTCATCCTTCACTTCTGTTAAATCCTTCTGCCGAAAGAAAGTCCTTGCATGTTGGTCAGCTAATTTGTGAGTCTGTGACCTGCTTCAAGGGATAGAGGAGTATGAGGAAAATGCAGAAATTATTTGTCCATTGTAAACATGCATATTACATAATGGGGCCACACAAATTTTGTTTATTTTTCCCCGGTTGGTTGGTCCTTATATGGGTTTTCCTTGATATAATGAACTCCATCATGCTTAGGTTATCCTTGATACATTGAACCCCCAAAGGCTTGTATGTTCTTTCAATTTAATAAGAAGGATAGATAATATTGAGAAGTCCCCATTTCCCCTTTATTTTTTGTTATTAGGAAGAAAAGAATGGTACACTTTTAGGACAGGTTTCAATCAACCGTGGACTATTGATTGCATCAAGTTTATGGTGTTTCAAGGGATCTCAAACACATTAACAATGCACCTTTGTCAGAGTAGCTCAAAAGTCTGGGTCCTCACACGACAATAAGTTCCAACTTTGAAATTCATGAATTGAACTCCTTTTTGAGCAAAATGTTGTTTATAGAGAGTAATATTCAATATTTGCATTACAACCTCAATAGATTTTTTCTTCTCAGATTGATGATTTCAAAAATCAAGATCAAACTACAAGCGCAGTTTTGAGCTATAAAGGGATAATAATTTTGAGCATTTCCATTCTCTAATTCACAACTATACACAATTTGTATGTAGTGTTGTACTGTAGCCTGATCATTTGGCATCACACAGACCCGTGCCTGAATCACAGAACCCATCCCGATCAAGCAGCTTCGGGGGTGGAGCACTTAGCAGAGGGGAAGAAGGGGTCCCATATGCACTTCTACGACTGTTTCCACAACCTAGGCTTACTCTTGTGCTCACCCCGGTGATGGGATTCGTTCCACTGGCATACTTGCACAGAGCCTGGATGAAGAGCATGTTAATGCATAAAACAAATATTTTTTATCTTTAAACAACAAACCCATTCAACTGACAATAAAAGCATGTGAATGATATCCCCAAAGAAAGGGGAAAAAAAAATGACAAATAAGGAGACATACAAAATGAGGCATACGAGGTATGTTAATGGAAGTCGCTCCATTTCTCAATGGTCTTCCAGGTATTTCCTAAATAGCTCCCAACCAAAGAACTTTTTTTTTGGGAGGGAGGGGGATAAGAGCTTTTGTTCATGGCTATTATTTTAAATTTCCATTCTTTTCTTGGTTTTTGATAAAGTACAAAGCCTAAATAACTAACACACGAAATACAGCAGTGCAAATAAATTCATTGCAAACCTTATTATAATTGGTATGTGTAGCACACGGTTTCGTCAATCTGAACGTCATTTATGGATCTCAAATCTTTAAACCAGATAACTAAAATTCTAATAGTGAAATCCTACATTCCTCTGAATGGTTACATTAAATCGGTTTCAAGAAATGTTCCCAACTTCCCATAGACTCCTGATGGATATCAGGCTGCATTGTGTATAGAAGCCATCAGAACCTATGTGAGAAGTTCATAAAGCCCTGTTGATATCAGGCTGGGTTTATTGCTTGGGCTTCTGAGATGTACCAAGGGACCTTGATGCTGATGAAGGCCAAGGAAAATGTGACGGAGTGGGGAATCAATGAATAATAGGTGTGCATAACTTACCTCAAATAGAGGAATTATTTAACCCTCAATTCTTTAAAAGAAAAAAATTACTACATTGGTGAGCTTTTCCAAGAAAAACAACTTCACTTACAAGCAAAGGCATTAAAAAACATTCAGAAAATGCATCTACTTATAACTAAAGGCACATTTGGATCCAATTCTATCTCACAATTCTCCCAATTCTGGGAAGCTCTTAGAATTGAAGGACTGCGTTTTGGATGCATTATTTGCATCTCCTACTCTTTTCCTCTCCTTTCGTTGATGACAAATCCCCTTCCTCCATTTTCTCTTCTTTTCTATGTTTAAACTGCAAATGATAAGAATGCCCCTGCTAAAGGGCATGCAATGCACTCTCCAGAACTACTCTCTTGTTTGCCTTAGAATTGGAGATTTGAGCTCAAGACCAGTTCTCTATTCTAGCCTAAGTTCTAAGAATTGGCTCCAACCCCAGAATTGGAGCCAAACATGTACGTCACAACGCCAATATTAATTCTCAGCCAGAATTGAAACCAATTATGCCCTCGAACACCATGCATATATAAGTCCAGTACCTGACGTAAATGAGTGACGAAAGTTGGCTATGTTTTTGGGTTGACCAAGAAAACCTGGCGCGTTAGGAAATCCATAGTTGAGTCATGTTCCTTTCTTGTATGCCATTGCTTGGTTGTGGGTCGGGGAAGAATGCAGCCTAGACTGTTTGTTTATTTTCCTCTTAACTACATAATTAAATAAACTAAACAGTCCTAGTTCTCATGTCTTGAAAGTTCTGGGGGAACTTTTCACAAAGATCTGTAGGTTTTTTTACTTTATTTTTATAATTTTATTTTCCAGGATACCATTGCAAGCATTCATTTCATCAGCCAGAAAAGGCCATAACTAAATAAGAACGAGCCTCAAAGATTCTAGCTGTCAATTCTATGAGATCTAACCCACCCCCTCCCCCCCCCCCCCCAAAAAAAAGAAAAAAAAATTAAATAAAATAAGAAGGGCTATGTTATTAAATCAGGAAGGTGTGAAACCCTGTTCAGACAATAACAGTTAACACTACAAAGAAACAATTTTGAGGTCTCATCTTCCAATAGCAAGAAACATGAATCAATTGCATTGCTTCAAATATTAATTTTCATCATGATGAATTCTCTAAACTGAAATAGATAGTTTATTATGAGATCTGAAACCGTACAATGGCATAAACTGTACTCCATTTAAGTCTCACATTCTCAAAATTCCTAAAATTGAGTACAACCTATCAAACTAACCTCACTTCCAAAATTATGCATTTTCATCAACATGATATAGTAACGACAACAACAACAACAAACTCAGCCTTATCCTAACTTATTGGAGTCAGCTACATGGATCCATGCAAAATAAAGTAAGGAAAACTGAGGTCCAAACAGCATCATAGGGGAAATGAAGAAATGAGAGACGAGAAATAAAAGTCAGAGGAAAGAGGCACAACCCCCCAAGTCAGGAGAATCTTAGCTAGATGGGGTCGGGTACATGGATTCTTGCCCTCCAATTGGCTCTACCAAGGTCATATTTGGGACAAGACATAGAATATGGATGTCATTCCTCACAATTTCTACTATAATCCTTTTAGTTCTGCCCCCAGCTTTTTTAGCTCATTCAATCGGAATCAAATCACTCCTCTTTACAGAGGCATCCCTAAGCCTCCGTTCAACATGATGATATAGTAAGATGGTAAAAAATATCTGGCACCTTCTCCCTAAAATTTCCTTACCATTTCCTGTCTTTCGCATTAGACATGTATGGAATCTCTCTATATTGGACAATGCTATAGTGCAATGCACCCAGATGCCACGATGCTAACAATCTGACATTGGGAACCTCCCGAGGGTTCACCATTCACCATAGCACACTTCCAAGATAAAGTTCTAGTTCACATATGTCAGCATTTTTCACCAAATGTCCCCTAGTTGTTGCCTTCACAGCAGACCTCGAAAAAAAACCTGCACTTGATTTCAGTTGATCAGATTCTCCCAAACACCAATAAAAGAACAAAAATGCTTTATGTAAATAAAATCGTGTGTAATTGTTCCCTCTTGGTTTTAAATTTCTTTCTAACTTTTTCTTCTTTTTTCTCTTTTTCTCAGTCAGGTTGGCAAACCAATGTATGGCTATCTATGACTAAAAGAAATTAGCTCTCAAGTACATATATAGAAGTAAAGGCATACATGTACCATCATAATTTAAAACTCCATTCCTAATATCAAAATTACTTCCTCAGCCACTAGAGATTCATGATTGGATGATGAGAAAAATTACAAAGATAGCACCTGTAGAATGCAGAAACCAGAGTTTCCAAGATATATCAGAGAATAAACAGGAATTAAGCATGAACTACTCCATATGCATGCTTGGAACCCCCAATTATGGGAAAGGGGAGATCAAGAGGAAAGACAAGTGCCTACCTGCTTCTGAGGAAGGTCTAGAACAGCATCACTGAAGTCAGCACCTTCAATAGTTGCACGAGCAAGATCACTGCGAGTGAGAACAGATCTAACAAGCACAGCATTTGTCAAGTTGGCTTCATTAAGAACCTGGGAAAAAAATGGAGTTACCATATGAAATTATGAGAAATTGATCAATATGCCGTTTCAGTTTACTGTGAAGCAATACCCAATGATTAAAGGACCAAAAATGGCACTGTACCATACAATCTAGTGCTTCTGAAACCCAAATACTTATGATTGACTGAACTTCTTCATTGTTATTTGTTACTTAGGTGGAATAATTTATTTTACGTAAGTGATGAATCATGCCCATCTTGATAAATGAATTAGAATGTGGACCGATTGCATGAGAATGTTGTGGATCTGGATGCTTCAGTTTAACTAGATTTACCATGCGATCCATCAATGTGTCGCTCAAATCCGCACCTAGAAATATGAGAACAGAAATAGAAATAGAAAAATTAAGTGCTGTGTCATAAGGGATAAGAAATAAATAGGGAGACAGAGAACTATTTATCATAAATGGCTGCTGGAGGGAACAGTATTCGCCAAAAAAACAAGTCAAGAAAATGCATCGATTAATTCTAAATCTGCATACACGATACATCAAAATTTCAGATGCAACATAGAATCCATTAGGTATTGTGCCAAGGGGCTAAGGAAAAATAGAAGGAAAGACACATAAGAACGCAACCAATTGGAAAATGAGCTTCAAACGTATGCAAACTAAAATATACTTCATAAGGTGGAACATTTGATTGTTTTTAAAATATATTTTTTCATTTTACATCATGACAACTAAAATTTACAGGTGCAGCACCCAAAAAAAGTGAATAATGTGAAAATTTTCTTCTTCCAGGTGCTGTAAAGGCAGTAAAAACCGAGGTAATGCAATATGAAAATCCAGATTAAGGATCTCAGATGCAAACAAGCCTAATAATCAAATTTGGGGTCAGACTTGAGATAAAGGAAGCAACTGCATTGTGAAGGGAAGAAATAAGATCAATGGGAGGGGGAGAAATAAGATGAGATTGATCTTCTTGGGAGGAAGAAAGAAAACATGTAGAAGAGAGGAGAAGAGAAGAAATCAGGTTTGGGACACCAAACCCGTATGCACTGCTGAACAACACCAAAACTCATAAAACAAAACTCATATTCTTTACTCAAATCATTTTTAAATGATGGAGGATATATTACATATATAAAGACCATCTAAAATTCCTAAATTGACTCATGAAAGAACTCCTAATTACTCTCATACTCAATAAAGTAAATAAACTCAAAACAAAACTCTATCTAGCTATACGTATCGTATCCTAATCTAACTCAAACACTCAATTTAACTACTAATCTTGTGCATTAACTTTATCCCCAGTTCTTGGGCTTATAAATTAGGCCTATTGTAATGAAACCCAAAACAATAAAAGGCCAAAACCACAATATAACTACCCAAAGGTCAATTTCATCCCACCAGACATAAGTACCTTATGAGTCTCCCAAGCTTGCGAATACGCCTCCAGACGGGATTAATGTCTAATGCAACTGCACCAGTAGGCTTTTGCAAAGAACTGCTACAATCTCAAGAAGGGATCAACTAACAGATTCCATTTCCAAAATTCCATCCTAGAAGGTTATTCAACCATGATACTAGAGATTCCAAGATGAGCCTTCAATTATCTGAAGCAACTATGATTTCTTATTTTAAAAAGCTAAGCATCGATATGGTGCATATCACCTATGTATCAAAGAGGTAATGAAAAGAAATCCATGATTTATTCTTCTTTCCTGCATATGGAAACATATTGATTTGTTTACTTGTTTGTACCTGAACTATGGAACCATATTGATTTGTGTATTTGTTTGTACCTATATGGATGTGGCATGGAACTATTTCAAATTCCCATTTGAATTTCAATGTATAGACATTTTAATCCCTTGATAAGCATAATATATTGTGACTTCTAAGCAATACTTCCAAAATGGCAAATGCTAAGATGAGCTGTAACGCTTTCTACTTGCCAAAAAGGTGATACAATTTTTACAGCATAAGACACCACACCATTTAAAAAAAAAAAAAAAAACAGAGAGGGTAAATAAGATTATGGTTCTGTAAAAACCTCAAGCCCCACAATATGGAGGCTTAGTTTTTTGCCTAATGAGAATGCCTGAATGAAAAGAAAAAGATAATGGTGCATATACCACTGCACTTTGTTTCACCAATGACTTAATTTGTAAGGCATATGCCCCACTGCATGATACAGATCCTTGATGCAACTTGGGGCCTTTTAGAACACATGAGATGTTTTAAAACCACTGGTTTTAGGTCTTAACCATATCCTTATATCATTTAGGGTTCTCAAGATGAGGTAGCAATAGAATTTTTATTAGAATGTATGCAATTAGTACCATGGGCAAGCAAAGCCAAAAGGTCTTACTCTGTCCAATTCTATGAGGGGGGAGGGAAGGTGTGAACCAGGAGACTTGAACTAAAGACCTCCTGGTAGGACGGGCTATAATGCTTCACACTCTACCAAGTGAGAGGCACTTATATCAACACTTAAACACACAAAGGATGCTCTAAGCCTGAAAAAAAAATTGTCTGCACAAAAGCAATGGCAATAGTTTATCTTTCATTTGATTAACAGAACGAACTATACCCTATTCTGAAATAGATATTATCACACATAAGCCAATAAATTAACCTGTGAAGTTCGCCTTATATGCAACGGCTTTCTCAAGATAAGCACCATTGAATGTTGAACCACTGAAGTCAGATTCCCTCATATCAGCTGATGTGAAGTTGGCACGTCTGTAAAAACCAATTCAATTGAGTACCTGAACTGCTGTATTAGTTAAAGCATTGAATAGCTATATCAGCAGGTAATACCCTACTCTGCTTGCACATTCCAAAAATGCTCAGTTCTAGTAAAACAAATCTCTAAACATAAATTGGAAGAGTCTCAGAACGTGTAAACGGAACCAGAATCAAAAGTGTCACCTGAAGTTCTCGTTCATGTGAACTGCTTTCCTGAACAAGAAACAGAGCAATTAAAAAAACTGTTTGAAGAAGGGGGAGGGGAGGACAGTAATTTGACAAAATCTGGAAATGTTTCACGAGAAGTGGACTTGAGATCAGCAGAACCGAATTGAGCAGCAGATCCGATCCCAAATTCCCCACGCACATCCGCTTCGAACTTGTTGAGATCGGCAAGAGCGGGCATCGCCGGGCTGAAATTTATAACAGCGGCTACCAATGCAGTTGAAAGCAGTGCCTTCCACTTCTTCGGTTCTGTGTGGTGAATTGTGTATTGTAATTGAACTCTAAACCGTTTCAGAACAAACACAAGCAGGCAAGTGTTAGGACAGAACTCACCAGTAAAACTAGAATCACAGTGACTTTCCGGCGACGCATGACAGGCAACGAGACAGGGCCTCGACCGAGTTCGTTGAGGATTTCGAGCCCCAGAAGAAGATGACGATGAGGTTTTTGGGGTTCTAAGATAGAGGGAAGAGACGGAAACGAGTGCCATCGGGAAGCACAACATGGTAAGAAAGTAGAAATGGAGGAAAGAGAACTGTCGTCGTCGGAGAGAAAAAAGAATTACCGAATCTAAGTACTCCTGCCACAGGATTTTCCTTTCATCCACATCTTCTCTCTCCAAAGGATTGGCCAGCGTCTGCAATCGTGTAGTCCTATTTTAAGCACACGTGGATTTTCTTGACGGAAGATACTCAGAAAAATAGTATAAAAACACGAGGTGGGGGGGAAGAAGAGAGTTGAGAACGATATTGTTTGATCATACCAGAATAAAAAATGGTACTGAAATTGAAATTGAAAAAATGGTATTCAAACTACTAAAGTTGGTTGCAGCGTTAGTGGTGGTTGTAAAAACAGTTACACTGTGGAGAGCTAGCCAAATACCAGCGGGGTACGAATCGTTGTTGCAGATAAGGTTTGAGTGTTTTTGCAAGAAAGACAGAATATTATTTCCTAAAGTACCCTCTCAAATAAGATTGCTGTAGACTTGTAATGACTTAGAATGACGCTGATGCTGCTTTAGTGCAAGAAAGAATCAAAGTTTTATTACTGCTGTCATTGGAGATGATGTTAGTAACATTATTGCAGGTTCTATCTATTGTGATAATTCAACTAATATCTTGCAGTTTGAGGCAAGAGCAATTAGAAATGATATGTTTTTTATTATTAAAACATGAATTGATCATTTTGTAATCGAATTGGATAGTTTAGAGGTGATCAAAGGGATCAAGGAGAGGAGCCCAATAGTTGAAGTCATTTCCCTTATTGAGGATATATTACATGTAGCTTTCTCTTTTTCTTTTATTTCTTTCAGACATATTTGCGATTCAACCAATACAGTAGCTCATTCTATGGCCAATTTTGGATTAAAAATCATTGTTGATTTATGTTTTCTTTCTTGCCCAAATTGGCTTGTTAACTCTGTATATTCTGATCTCCTTTAGCCTTTTAATGCAATCATCATACCAAAAAAAAAAAAAAAGAGAAGATGAGGGAAGAAACTTTTTTTTTTTTTTATTATTGGTAGAATAGATGAAGGGAAGTTGGGTACATATATTTTTAGACCCTTTAAATAATTGACACATCACTAGGTTACTCCAAAGTTATGTTTAATAATCAAGAAAGGAAAATACTATAAGAGACATTAAGATAAAACTCATAATTACATGATAATTTTTATATGTGTCTATCTATCTCTTCAAATTCATTTTTTTTTTCTTTTCTTAACTCAAATATAGCTAATAATGTAGGCCCTAATCTTCTAAAGACACGAAATTTTAAAAAAAAATAATCTCTTTTAGATTCTTATACTAACATTTTGAGAATTCTAAAAAAATTTGGCGGACAGCTAATTATATTTTCCAGATGTAAATTTTCAATAAGACCTTACTATTTGTAGACTTCCCTTAAAAGGAAAATCTAGGTATATGTCAATGTGGAACCTATCCTGGACCCCTACTTTGGCATATTCATGGTCCTAAAATTTTGGAAAACTATAACTTCATACATGATGGTCCAATTTTTGTAAAATACGTGGTTCAAAAGATTATTTGGAATACTATCTAATGGTATGAGAATTGGGCACCAATTTGGCCGGAAACATGTTTAATAAAGGACCATTTCTAATACAAGGTTTTTAATGAAAAAAAAAATACCTGCTTGCAAAGTTCAAACTAATTCCGAAATGATTTCATATCCAGGGTGATTTGATTATTTTTTTAAAACTGTATTTTGAAAATACAAGATATAGAGGGGATTCTACAAGATCCTTATCGTTGTTGTTTAGAAGATCCTCAAGGTAACAAAATATGGTGTCTACGGATTCGGCTCCTCTCCTTAGCGGTGATCTCCCAGGTCTTGCCTATAGTTACTTGGGCGATTTCACGTGTCTAGACGATAATCCAATGGTTTTAGATGCCTTGTTTTTTTCGACTTTGGTGGCACCTCATTCTCTATGCCTCTCTCAAAGCATTGGATCATCATTTGAACATGTGACATTCATCCAAGTAGCTATGGACCGACCTAGACGATTAATGCTAAGGAGAGGAGCTGGATCCAGTGTCTATAGTTAATGTTCAATAAAATAAAAAAGTCTACAAACCAATTGAGGGTCCAACCCAAAACCTAAACGCTTAATAGGTGAAAGTAATTAAATTTAATCGATGTATAATTACACCTCTATAATTCCCAACATCTCAATTAGTCATGCTAGACAAGTATCTTTTATGCCTTGAGAGATGAATTAGAAAGACTCATAATGTAGCTACGTATGTAGTGGCTTATCAACCTAGCATCCTCAGTACTGATGATCTCCTATGCCTAGTGAAATTTTATTCCATTGTATTTCTCCCATCAGAAAGGTTAATTTTTCAAATGATTAATTTGGGCGAGAGATTTTATTTTGCAAGATTAAAAGTTTAAAAATTGCACCCAAAATAATTTGTTAGATGGTTATGTAATGGACATATAACATTCACATCTTGGCCGTAATTGGCTAGATCTAGTTTGTGTCCTATTTAATTAGGATTGCAACGGGTTGGATTAATCATACCATACTTGACCCACTTACTCAAACCCTGACCAGTCGACCATGTGATACAATGATTAAATTTACTAATTTTTACAATGTAATTAGTTTGTGAAGCCAGCTGTTTTCAAATGCTACACCTTAACTTCACCTGAGTAGGTCATCCCATACCCTAAACTGAAGGGGTGGGACAGGGCCAGAATCTGATATAACCAATACTCCCATTGCTAGCCAATTTGTCATTCCTACATATATACCTTCAATGTCTCACTCTTGTCTCTGTCATTCATTAAAAATCTATGGAAAAAAAAAAAAAGTCTGTTCATTTGGGAGGAGAAGGACCTATTAGGTCTGGTTTCACCGTTCTGCTCTAATAACATTTTAGATTATTTACATCTCAAAATATTGGTTTATAAAAGTAGATGTCCTAATTAACAGGTATATGAAATTTATCCAAAAATAAATAAATAAATAATAACATATATATGAATGTACAGATTGGAATCCCACTCACAACTGATGTGGGATTCAATTGAAAATAATTGTGAAACAAAAGTCGAGGGAAATGGAATCCTAAAATAATATAGAAAACGAATAAAAATCGTAAACAACAATCACACAATAAGCATATAGATTTTACATGATTTAGAAAGATTGCACACGTCCATGGTAAGATGAGATATTGTTTCACTATCAATGAAGAATAGTGTTAGAGTCTTTTGTCCTCACACCTCTCTTAGATTGTTTCCAAAGCAAGAATCTTCATTACAAATATATAGCGAACTCTATGATATGAAATTTACCAGAATACCCATAATCCCTAAAAATAATTTATCAAGGACTGCTGCCCCTGGACCCCTGATAATATTAACACGCAAGATAGATCCGTGAGGCCTTTAGTGTATTGATGGCCCTTAAAAATAATAAGTTAATCATTGCAAAACAACAAAATACACGACATCATATCCCCAACAAAGTGTGGGGTATGAGAACTGTCGGACCTATAGTTTCCTGTCTATTTTGTTTCATCAATATTTTCAACTGACTGGAGAGGAACCGCACCTAGATCCTCTTCTGGGTTATGACCCAACATAACGTACTTCAAATTTGCAAAGGAAAAGAGAGGAAGAAGCAAAGAAGACTCACGACCGGTTCACCATTCAGGTCAATAAGACAAATGAAATGCAAGAGCTGTTTCCTCATGAATGCAACAATTCTTGACAATGGAAGTATTATTGCTTCGAGCTAAGCATACAAAGTTAAAAAGACAAAAACTTTCTCACAATTTTTGGACGAGTTTACTTTCTAGGTCGTCTTCAATTGTTAATTGAGATGTTTGGTACTGAAAAGCTGCCTCTTCATGTTACTGAATTGCTAATGGCCACTTGGGTCATCTGCTTTATGTCGTAGCCCGCAAATGAAAAGGATGCGCAATAATGAAACCTGCCAATTCACACCCGCCTGAAGCCTAACACATAGGCACAGCTTTAAATCAATCAACATAAACCACAGAGGCACCAGGCCTTCGGCATTGCATAGATGAAAATCCTCTATTTTTCTCATCCTTGTTTTTCCTTGTTTTGCTACCTGCAGAACACAACATATGGATAATTTTAAGATCAACGGTCAAGGTTGGGTGAGGATTATTACATCCGGTGCGTTGGTCTTAAAGTTGTCCACGTGTCGTGTTCTGCAGGTAGCAAAACAAGGAAAAACAGGGATGAGAAAAACAGATGATTATTTTCCGCATTGCATCGACCAGTACCATTAGTGTACCTTTGCTTAGCCATTTTTTGGCATAAAAATTCTCCGCGGGAAAACAGCATGTGGCAATGAGTATCTAATGGCTGCGATGTATGTCAGTGTCTTTCCAGTCGTAGGATTTTCATCACCACTCCCTGCCAGTCATAAAGGATTTGAGTCCCATTTCTTTTTACTGTTTTATAGCTGAAATTTAAGATATGATTACTTGATGGACTCATCCTTGGGTTGTACATGTCACTTGGTAAATGCTATAGTGCTCATTTCAGCATTTATAGAGTTGTTTAATTATTCCGCTGATGGTAATTTGTCTTTTTATTTTTCAAGGTTTACAAACAAAATTAAACTCTTCACAATATTTTTTTTTTTGAATTTAAAATAGAAATGCAACCCTAAAACAATGCAGAAAGAATAGAAAAATAAGAACAGACAATTCACACAGATGATAAGATCCTTGTTTCACTATCAAAATGAAGAATAGGATTACAACTCTCGTCCTCACACCTCTCTCAGAATACTTACAAAAAGAGAATATCACTACAAGTATATAGCGAAATTGTTCTATTTGGGGTTTGCAACAGTACTCCTTGGATTAAACTACAACAGAATACAAGGACATCGTACACCAATATTTAAACTTATAAAATTCATCAAATAGTCATGTGATCATTTGTTAGTTTAATTACAGCTCATGCAATCATTTTTCATATGCGAAATCTATCATCCAATGTGGTTAAAGTAGAGGAACTTAAATATATGACTTCTATCATTTAGGGGTCTACATGTCATTTCTAATTTTTGTTTACACTTATTATTAGTTAGTGTAATTTAATGAGTAAATAATACTAATTAAGCAATGCAAACAAGTTAGACTCAATTTTTTTGTCGGACATTTCCCACCTTCATCATTACTAACTCTGAAAGGAAACCTTTTCTATGCTTACATAAGTGGGTAGAAATTTACCTGGTGGCATGGCCACTGCACCCAGACACAAGGGTGCACAAAATTGTCGCCCGCCATCCCATATGAAATAAAGATATCTTATTCATGTTGATGCTCATATACGCCCTTCTCATTGGCTTTCATGTTGGTATAGGGGCCACACAACTAGGTGACAATCTCTTACCCATATTATATATAAATGAAGATTTAGGGCATTTTTGTGATCAGTCGTTCTTTTCCTATGATAGATGACATCAGCATAAGCGATTCGGATCGCCGGTATACTGATATTACAAAGATATTTGCCACAAAAAAATTATGATCCTTCTTCAAATTTCGTTTTGAAAACTTCACTTGAAGGCAATCAATTGATCGAATTGTACATACAAATAAAAACATGATATTTCTAGGTTGTGTTCATTCAAAAATAAGATTGGCCCCACAATTGTAATCTATATATAAAACAAAGGGATAGGAAAAACCAAATAAAAAAATTTGCAACTCTAGCCTGTGAATCTCTGCTTTATCATGACTCGTTGGTTCAAGTACCTATTTGAGATTCTGAATCACCCCCCCCCCTGCTTTTTTCTTTCTTTAATTTGAACAGCACGTCATCCCCCCTGCCAATTTAATTTGTCTTGGAGAAGATTTAATGGAAGAAGAACCATGTACCAGCTTGTGGGTTCAAGTTAAAGAGTCACAAGAGTTACTTGACAACAGAAAGTAGATTTGAGTCAGATAAGATTGCATCTGGCCGGGTCTGGGATAATTCTACAAAATTCAGATATCATGTGAGCCATTTAAGTCCCAGTCGTCAGGCGCCTACCTAGCTGCTCTTCAAAATTAAGCCAATCAGACCTAGTTTTACTCACCCCAGCCTGCTCCGGGAGTCACACTTCCCTTCCACTTGGCTTTACTGCATATAGATTTCTAGCTTACAGCTAGCTCAAAGTTCCAGCCTAGCTAGTACTACTGTACAACCTCATTAAGACATGGGCCGGTGGGGTGGGTTGGGGTGGGGAGGAACGTTAAGTTGTACACCACTTTGAGTCGAGTGAATTGTTGGTTTTGGCCAACTCAACATTGGATTAGTTGTACATCTGATTGATGAGCACAATGCCGAATTTCAGACTTGACTTCCATGGAAAGGGAAGAAATCCTTGAATATTTCCAACCATCACCTTGCATGATTATACATCCTATAGCTCTCAGAGAGCCCGGATCTTTTCCATCCGGCTATACCCTCCAATCCCATTTCACAGCATTCATGGGGTGTGGTGACCCAAACCCATGGAAGGTGTGAGATGGGTTGGAGGGTATAGCCGGATTGAGAGGATATATTTTGTTAAATGTTGACATATTTTGTTACTTGACTAACTTAATTTGTTTTGAGTGGTGCCTATAACATTCGGCCCTGATGCGGTAAAAATTGATCGGATGACCTTCCCTGAAGTTCTTGGTGCTCCAGCCGACCTGCACAGAAGAGATGACAGGGGAGAGCCGAGCTGACCCGATGGGGGACTCTCTGATGCCTAAGTCAGATCTTTCCACGGCAGATGCTCAAGAGAGCTTTTCCAGTAAAAGGAGTGAGTGATCGATCCCTTATGATGGAGGCTTACCTTGATATTTATAAGGTACTGATGGATTGAGAAGGAGGGGCGTTTTTGGAGAGTCCAGTTTAGGCGTAGATTCCTTGAGGGGAGTGGTATTGTGATTCTGGGAATATTCTGGGTTTCAGGGCATCTTTTGAGAATATTCTCCATTGACCTTGGAGGTGCAAGTCGTGAGAGGGGTGGATGCCTCTGATGACATGTAGTGGATAGAGTCCTGCCCCCATGATCAGGGATCACGTCCCTTGAATGTAGGAGTGGATGTGTGCACATTTTCGGGTGCATTACTTGACTGTGCTGAGCCGAGGTGACAGGTTGGTCGAGCCGAGGTGACTAGTAGCACGGCCTGATGAAGGGCCGAGGTAGTGGGTCAGTCATGTTCAGGTTGGCATACACGCTTCAGCCATGCTGAGGAAGGGGACATATTTTGCCTCATCACCATCCCCTTGCTCTAGCAATTCGAATCGATCTGCTAGAGCATTTAATTCGATACGAAACACGCTTTTTCACTTTCTCAGTCGAGGCTGCTCAACGGTTCGAGGACGTGGCTGTAGCTTGTTCAAAGGCGAAGGAGGCAAAGGGCCTTCATGGGGAGCCGCACAAGATCATAGGCCAACTGGAGGTTGAGAAGAAAATGGCCCAATCTGAGGAGGTCTGTGCCAATGATGTCGGGTTGATAATTGGAGAGCTGGAATAGGAGGTTACTAAGCAGCTCAATGCCAACAACAACTTAATGAAGGAGAATGATGCTCTCTAAGATGAGTTGTCCAAGACTTAGGGCACTCGCAAGGAGGAGGAGCTCACAACTAGGGTTGGCGAGCTGGAAAGGCAACACCGGGCCGAGCTGGAGGTCAAAGAGGCGGTTGAACCCCTAGTCCTGTCAAAAGTTGGTTGACATTAACATTGCTTCGTTTCAGGTCGGCTCGAACGATGCTATCCGGTTCATCCCGAGTAAGATGCCAGGCTACGATCTGACGGACTATGAGTAGCGCTTCCCGTCCCTACTACTTTGGTGCAGCTCTGCCGCTTGATCGAAGTTGGTGAAGAGGTGATCCGACTCGAAGGATAGCCAAGTGAAGAGCTAGGCCCATGGATTAGCCCCCCGAGATTAGCCTTATATATATATTTTTTATGTAGATGTCTCCTGAAAATGTACTTTGAGGGCTTTTTCCCCTTTTTTTTTATGAATGGAAAATTTGTTTTGATGTCATCTCTCAACATTCTTGTGCTTCTTTCTTTATTTTCTTGTACTTTGAACAAGCTCGAAATGATTAACTTTTGGAAGAATAAGGATTAGTACAGCTATCTGAGTGTGGCTCCATTCCCTATCTAAGCTTGGAATTGATCTTCCATGTCTAGCTTATGAGCTCTTGAGGTGCCAAGCCTGGGACTAGCCATAGGGGTGCCGAGCTGGGGCTCGATCTTTTGATGTGCCTTGCGTTAAGGTCTTTTGTGGTGTCAAGTCGTGGCTGGGGGGCTTGCATGCTTTATTGCGTAAGGTCTTTTGTGGTGTCGAGTTGTGGCTGGGGCTTGCATGCTTTATTGCATAAGGTCTTGAGGTGTCGAGCCATGCTCGGGCTTACATGCCTTAATGCATAAGGTCTTGAAATGCCAATCCGGGGCTTGAGCTTACATGAATTAATGCGTAAGGTCTTGAAGTGTTGAGCCGTGCTCTGGCTTGTGTGCCTTAATGCATAAGGGCTTGAGGTACCGAGCAGTGCTCGGGCTTGCGTGCCTTAGTGTATAAGGGCTTGAGGTGTCGAGCCGTGCTCGATCTGCATGCCGTAAGGGCTCGGGCTTCCATGCCTTAGTGCGTAAGGGCTTAAGGTACCAAGCTGGGGCTTGGGCTTGCATGCCTTAGTGCGTAAGGGCTTAAGGTGTCGAGCTGGGGCTTGGGCTTGCATACCTTAGTGTGTTAGGGCTTGAGGTGTCGAGCTGAGCTTCTTGGGCTTGCATGCCTTAGTGCGGAAGGGCTTGAGGTGCCGATCTGGGGCTCGGCCTTGCATGCCTTAGTGTGTAAGGGCTTGAGGTGCCGAGCTGGGCTTGGGCTTGCATGCCTTAGTGCATAAGGGCTTGAGGTGCCGAGCCAGGGCTCGGACTTGCATGCCTTAGTGCGTAAGGGCTTGAGGTGCCGAGTTGGGGCTCGGACTTGCATGCCTTAGTGCGTAAGGGTTTAAGGTGCCGAGCTGGGGCTCGGGTTTGAATGCCTTAATGCGTAAGGGCTTGATGTGCCGAGCTGGGGCTCGGGCTTACATGCCTTAGTGAGTAAGGGCTTGATGTGCCGAGCCAAGGCTCAGGCTTACGTGCCTTAATGCGTAAGGGCTTGAGGTGCCAAACTGGGGCTCGGGCTTGAATGCCTTAATGCGTAAGGCTTGATGTGTCGAGTTGTCTTTATGCCTTAGTTGTTAAGGTCTTTGTTTCCTTAGAAGAGCCAGATATTTAGGAGAAGCTTCATAGTATATTGATGTGTGGTATGCACTTGGGACAAATACATTGCTTCGAAAATAGAATCTAATCCGCTCTGTGAATAAAATTGAATAACTGAGATATGAAAGCTAAGGTGCTGACAATATAAAATCTATAAGACTAACACCCAAGCGATGGGATTTCAATGCAATCTACTAACAAAACTGTCTACTAATAAAAGTGTCTACTGGCCTCAGTGATTGGGATAGTAAGCAGTTGTTCTATTGGCTCGGCTCGGGTCAGGAGACTTTCATCTCAGCAATCAACAATTTCTACCATACATACTAGGCCCGAGCATGGTTTCTTGATAGATTTTATGAAGTTTGCATGGAATTCCCAGGATTCCTTCTGACTGGACATGCATTCACCAACTCCATTACTGGCAGGGAATTTGACTTTCATATGCTTAGTGGACACAATAGCCCCAAGGCCATTAAGACTAGGTCAGCCAAGGATTGCATTATAAGGTGAGGTGATCTTAGTGACCATAAAAGAGACCATGGTAGTGGCTGTCTGAGCTCCCTATCTGATGGTTACGAGCAAGTCTACCATTCCTTCCAGCTCTACTGGTGTGCCTGAAAATTCGTATAAGGGTCCTGGAGCTGGCTTTAAGGTCCCAGTGCCAAGCCCTAGTTTTGTGAAGGCTTCGTATGACATGAGGTCAACGGAGGCTCCTGTGTCTATTAGGACCCTATGGAAGGGGTGGTTGGTCACCACTAATTGAACCACGACAGTGTTGTTGTGAGGCCAGTTCAGCTCTTCCAGATCTTTGTCAAAGAATGAAATGGGCGGATCCGTTCTGAGGGCTTTGACAGGTTATTCCGTGATGCATACGAACTGCGTATGGGCTTTGGCTTTTCTGACTGATTTTGTCATGGGTCCACCCATGATTGTTAGAATAGTTGGACCCACGGACTGGTTAACATAAGCGTCAGCTCGGTCCGTGGCTGGTTCCTTGGACTGCTCGGCCCTATCTCAGCTCAACCTGGCATCATCTCTCCTCAACTCGGGCCAGTTCCCACTATATTTCTACTTCGAATACTTGTTGAGGTATCCAGCCTTGATGAGCTCATCAATTTCCCTTTTCAGAGACTTATAGTCTTTAGTGTCATGTCCATGGTCTCGGTGGTATCAGAAATACCGATTGAGAATCCTCTCCTCTGGTTTAGTTGTCATTGGCCTGGGCCAGTGAAAATACTTTTGATCTTGGATCTCTAAGAGCAGGTTTGTTCGGGAACGATCAAGTTCATATCGCTCAGGTTCATCAGTATCAAGCAGTCGATCTGTTCTATTCTTCTTCGGATCACGGGAATCATCCCTGGGCCTCAGAGTCCTTTTCTTCTCCTTCTCTGACTGATCACCTATCCCTCTGGCGGTCAAGATTTCCTACATGTTGGCGTATTGATTACATCATCTCAACAACTCAGGCATTGTTTCTGGCAAGTCAAGGGCCAGAGACTAGACCAGATTAGGGTGCATTACCCCATTACACAACGTGCTATACGCCACTCCTTTTGGTAGGTTTTTTACCTCCAGTGTCACCTTGGTGAATCGGGCAAGGAACTCTCTTATAGTCTCTCTCGCTCCCTGCCTCATGTTCATCACGTTTTGTGTAGTTTGCTTTTGCTTCATGCTTACTTGGAAACGTGTGAGGAACGCTCTTGTTAGCTCTTTATAGCTATGGATGGACCGTGGCCGCAAATTTGACATCCATACCAACACTGCTCCTTTTAATAAGGCTGCCAAGGCTCGACAGAGAACAACGTCTGACCTACCATGAACCGTTATGACCGAGCTGTAATACAGCAACTGATTATAGGGATCTATGGTGCCGTCATACCCATTGAAGATGGGTATCACGAAATTTTGGGGTTGCTCGACGTCTATTAGTTCATCGAATAGTGCATTATGGGCCACAGTTACAGTTATGTCGATCGGGTGCCTTTGCCTTTGCATTCCTTCTACTTGCTCAGTGACGCACTGGATGCGGCTCTCCAAGTCATCCCTTCTCACCTCGGCTCGGTGATCCAAGGATCATCGTGCCCTTTCACCTCTTCTAGGGCTTCTTCCTTGGCCTTGGTGACCACCAGGTTGATCCTGGCCTTACCATGGTGCATCACTGGTCGCCCTGATGGGTGAGGTCTGACCCCCATGGGGTTGATCTTGCCATTCTTCTCTATACGGATGCATGCCTCTAGTGAGTCTTTGAGGTGACAGCTGGCGTCTTCCTACCCAGGGTGGGGATCTATGGGCATCATGTGTCTCTGGACTCCGATGATGCATGAATTGGTGAGCTCTTCCGTTCTGGGTAGGAATAGGACCTTGCCTGCACCCCTCGGTAGGAGAGAGGGGTGGTACCAAGTGAACAGTGCATGACGTTCTGGCCGACCCCCTCCTTGTTATTGATTGAGAGGTGATACTGTTGTCAGGAGATTCATCGTTGAGTTGTCTGCCCGGAACAGGCCTAGGTGCCGAGCCTAACTAACGTATGAAGTCCCGCACCAGTGCGTTTGTCGCTAACACCTGTAGCTGCAAGCTCTGCATCTGCTCTTCCATGTTGAAATGAGTTACCCGGGATGATGGGACATGGCGAGATAGCTAAGGATTCTGCTCGCGCTGATCCCCCTCTCCCTGGGCAACTTGCGCATCAAGCCTAGTTTGTTGGGGGCCTTGTGGAGGGGTCTTTGCTGGGACATTCTCCTGCTTTGCCATTGGTGGTGAAGGGGGACGTCTAAATGGTAACTCGCGGGTGGATCTTACTCGTATTGTCGTAGAAGAAATGACCTTCTCACTCCTTAATTGTTTTGGTCCAAGGTGACTTTTTGTAACTATTCCCACGGACGGCACCAATTTGATGCGGTAAAAATTGATCGGATGACCTTCCCTACAGTTCCTGGTGCTCCAGCCGACCTGCACAAAAGAGATGACAGGGGAGAGTCGAGCTGATCCGATGGGGGACTCTCCGATGCCTAAGTCAGATCTTTCCATAGCAAATGCTCAAGAGAGCTTTTCCAGTAAGAGGAGTGAGTGATCGATCCCTTATGATGGAGGCTTACCTTGGTATTTATAGGCTACTGATGGAGAGAGAAGGAGGGGCGTTTGTGCAGAGTCCATTTTAGGCGTAGAGTCCTTGAGGGGAGTGGCACTGTGATTCTGGGAATATTTCGAGTTCCAGGGCGTATTCTGAGAATATTCTCCATTGATCTTGGAGGTGCAATTCATGAGAGGGGTGGACGCCTCTGATGACGTGTAGTGGATAGAGTCCTGCCCCCATGATTAGGGATCACGTCCCTTGAATGTAGGAGTGGATGTATGCACATTTCTGGGTGTATTACTTGACTGTGCTGTGCCAAGGTGATAGGTTGGTCGAGTCGAGGTGACTGGTAGCACGGCCTGATGAGATGGCGAGGTGGCAGCACGGCCTGATGGAGGGCTGAGGTAGTAGTAGGTCAGTCCTATTCAGGTTTGCATACACGCTTTAGACGTGTTGAGGAAGGGGACATATCTTTCCTCATCAGGCCCTATCCGATTTGTCCATGGCAAATATATGGACCATGGAGACAAACTTATATAAGCTTATTTAATTTCATCGAAACCTTTGCCCCTAGAAGTAATCGAGTTATCCCAAATGCAGATTGATCCCATTGATCTTAACTCTAGTGCTTTGTTTGGTTGCCACTTAAAATAATAATAATAATAAAATAAATAAATTAAGAAGAGAGATAGGCATAAAAGATATTTGGACAGCATCTCTCTCACTGCTTTCAGGAAGTGAACTTAGGGCTGATGGACTGGTGAAGCATGCAACAACTTCTAGAATTTCAAATTCTTGGGGCAATGCTCTTCGCTTCATTATTAATGATATTAGCTGGGCTGCTCAATTGAGACCTATATATAGATTTATCTAATTTGTATCTTTTGATAGGATTGCTTTTTCTCTATTGATGCCGATATCAACGGTGGAGAAGTGATGCAATGGTTTTGTTCTAATCTCATTCTTTTAAGTTGTTGTCTTTTTTTATTGAATAAAATTATTTTTCTGACTTTTAATTAAAAAAAAAAATCCATTGCATCGTGAGCATGGTTTTAGGTATCGGTGCGTATCGTGCCGTATCGGCCGATACGTATCCGCATTGGTAGGCATCGGCACGATACATACCGATACACTACGGGAAATTTTGGGCCTCTTTTTGTGTATCGACGTATCGTACGTATCGTATCGTTCTGTATCGTATCGGTACTGATACGTACGATACTCTACGATACGACCTTTTGAATATCTGAAAATTCCCGAGAGTATCGGTACGTATCGAAGGTATCATGCAGTATCGAGCCGTATCGTACTGTATCGGTATGATACGACTACTTAAGTGTGAATTTTTTGTTGTTTGAAACAAACACTTCACACTCTCACCAACAGTTTTCTAGATTTTTTATATGTTATGTAAAAACAAGTGTTCTACAACCTCCATGGAAATTTTTGATTTTTCTCAAAAAATTTTATTTTTTTAATTTTTTTATTCTGAAATTAATTTAAAAAAAAAAGAAAGAAAAATCCCCAAAAGTTTTTTTTTTAAAGAAAATTTAGTTCATTCAACTCTTAAAAATAATGTCATAACTTATAATTACTAAATACATGATTTCAAATGAAACCCACATTTTTTCTCCAAAAAAGTGAGGGTTTCAAATTTTTTTTTTTATTTCTCAGATCTACTCAAATATATTGGTCCACACTTTGTTGATTTTTTATTTGTTCTTTAAAAACATTTAATCTACAACTTCTATAAAAAAAATTTAATTTTTCTACAATGAATGGGAGACCCACTACCATAAATATTTCGACTGGGGTAAATATTGTGCCTATATTCGACAAGTGCAGAATATCATCATAGTTGCTCCTATTGAAGAAGAAGGTCCTAACCAAGGATTTGAACCACCACGACACTCTTCACGGCACTCATCACAGTGGCAATGGCAATGAGGAAAGAAAAATTGTAAGAAACTCAAACCTCATTATTTTGAACATTTTCAACTCAATATATTTGTCTATCAATACGATACCCTCTACTTAAGTATTTATGCATTCTACATGTTATATATAGCTTTTTTTTATGCAAAAGTGTATAAAAATGTGTTCCCTATCCATTTATGTGCGTATCTTTAGCGTATCTTAGTGTATCTCCGATACGATACGATACCCTCCGATACGTATCTTAATTTTGATCGATCGATACGGTGACCGATACCAATACTTTAATCCTTGAGTGAAACTGATTTATAAGAAAGAAAGAGAACTTCAGCAAATCAAAAGGATTTGGCGGGTATCACCGTAGATCCTAATAATATTGATAAAACTATTTAAAATTAGTTTTGTATTTGTTAATTATAGTTTTCAGATGTAATTTTCATTTTTCTTTCATAATCAAAACATTTGGGTGTAAAATACACTAAAATTTAAAAGAAACATTGAGAAAAAGACAAAAGATTTATTCTCTCCTATTACTCCTTTCAGAGGTTGCTGCTAAGGGTGTAGTAGGCTCTTGTTTGGAGGTCATATGCAGGTTCTGATGATGGTGGGGTCTTAGGTTAGATGGCGAGGGGGTTTGGCTTAAGTAAGGTGGTGGCATGGGTTTAGGGGACGGTATCGATATTACTATTGTCAATATCGATCTGATACTGATTTGATACTGTTGGTGCTGATCCCTGCTTCTCTGTTCGGGACTCTCTCTATTATCTCAGGTGAGCTGAGATCTGCACCCACACAAGTCAAATAATCAGTCCGGTTTCGTCCAGGGTGGAAGGATCCGATGCCTAAATCAGTTCTGAATCTGGATAAAGTAAATCTTGATTGTAAAAAGTGCGTACCTGTTCCATGGGTCTTGTGTCCTTTATATAGGGGTACTGAGCTTTTTTCTTATTGGTTGGTCTTTCCACTTGGAGCTGAGCTGTCTCTCTTCATAACGGCTAACTTAACCATGATTTATCTTTGGTTGACTAACCACGTTGGGTTTGTCGAGTTGAACGATGGTCGTATATGTTATAGTATATCATAGATACTAATTTGGATTGGATTCAATCGATGAGTATTGACCAATTTTTCCTCATTTTTTTTAATACATATTTTTTACTGTTTTATCTTTGAAATGAAATGAATAATCCATCCAAATTGATCTCAGCTAATACTAATATAATACCGCTGATACAATATGGATACTTGAAACCATGGGTGGCGGTGATGGGTTGGCTGTGGGAAAAGTGATGGTGTTGGGGGAGGGGTTTAGTTCAGGTGGTTATAGTCGGGTGGGTGTGGGAGTTGAAGAGAGGCCAGATTGGCATAAGATGTGAAGGGTACAAGTATTGGTACCTGATTGGCTGTATCGATCGTATTGTATCAATATTAGGATAGATAGTGACATCTGACAGATTTGGATTGGGTATGCGTATTGGAACAGAGATAAAATTGTAAAATAAAATCTATTTTTGACGAAAAGAAAGGCAAAATTGACCGATCAGGATTGATACAATTCGATTCAGATTGGTATGGCATTGATCCGATCCCTATTGGGTATCGTATCGATCAAATAACTAAATCCTTGCGGATCATATCGATCCGATAACTAAATCCATGCCAAGTATGGGATTGATGAAGAATATCCTGCAAATATATGTGATTGGGAACATGGACCGTGTATGATATATGGAAATTTGTCATTGGGGCTTGATGAGTTTGCACTAAGTGATCCTTGAGTGGTAGTTATAACTGTTAGATGAAGATTGCAACAAG
This sequence comes from Macadamia integrifolia, assembly GCF_013358625.1. NCBI lineage: Eukaryota > Viridiplantae > Streptophyta > Magnoliopsida > Proteales > Proteaceae > Macadamia > Macadamia integrifolia. The sequence continues at coordinate 23,720,083 of NC_056564.1, forward strand.
GATGTTCCTGTCTTCCTGATCAAGAGCTTGGCAGATCCGGATCAAGGTTCATAATCTTGGGAACGGTTTTAACCGATACCAAACCAGATCACTAAGGATCATACAGATTTATCCCTTTATTTTTAAATCAAATTTTATTATCTTTTGACCTTTGAATTGTATTAATTGATCGGTATAGAATCGATCGAGACTCGGGATCGATCTTGATCAATATCAATTTGATCCAATCAATTATGCCAATCCCGATCCGATTTTGTAAACCATAATCCGAGAATGGCATTGTATTAATGGTGTACAAGTAAGGGTGTCAAATTGGAACTGAAACAAAAACCCGAATTCAGTTCCAGACCAAATAACCTGAACCGAATTCAACCCATTATAATATGGTTAAATCTTGGATCTGAAATAAGTATTTATAATTTGGTTTGGTCTAGATCTGGATTTATATGAAGAACCAGCATATCTAATCGAAACCGGACCGAATAACTTAATGTCACTTTTTTCTCTTTAACTAAAAACTTGACGTAACTTATATGGAAACCCGACATAATTAATCACCTAAATGATAAATCGTCTTATAGTCTAACTGTAAAACCCTTTTTTTTCTTTTTCTTTTTAGTTTTTGTTGGCTTGGGACTCATGAACCATGAGTTAAATAATCGACTTAACTATAACTCTTCAAGTTTGAAGCATTCTCTTCCTTTTTTTACGATTAGCATAACAACAACTCTTTGTCTTAGACAAAGTTGTAATACTGAAAGCGTCCTTTCTTCCTTTTCCTCACGATTTTTCAACGGCCAATCGGTCAATTCTTCACAACAACATTATAGCAGGTGGGCTTCCATCTTTTACAATGTTGCACTTGTTTGATTTTCAATCTCTAATAGCATTGCAGTTTTTTGTACCAGCTTTCTTATCTTTCTGATGTATATGTGTTTTTTCTTGAAACAAAACTTAGAAATTATTGTTGTTTAACTATAAATAGATATAATGTTGGGACTCATCCAATCTCCCACATTGTAGATAATTGGGCATTTGAGTCAAATCTCAATGGGCCATTGAGCTAGGGACCTTTGCCCTTGTTTATTGCTTGTTCCAGCATATGAACCAGAACCTGACCGGAACCGGATAGGTTGGGTACAAATATCAATTTTCAGAACCGAGACAGGACTTGGTCCGATTTTGAATCACACTAATAGTCCTTGAAACAGAAACCGAAAGCAGACCAAATACCTGGTTCCAAACCGATTGACACTTAGTACAAGCAGTGGATTGTAACTAGAGGCCAGATTGCCATTTGAAGGTGGGGTTAAAGCCCTTTAAGGTGTCAATTAATTTATAATTATTTTTCACCCTCATATTTTTATTTATATGGTTATAATGGATGCTCAGTTATTTGTGTGCTTATGAATACATATTTAATAATTTGTGTTTTTTCAAAAAAAAAAAAAATGTACTTAGAAATGAATATTTAATTATTTTATACTTAATAATAGATATTTGGTTATTTGCATGTTTAGGTAAAATTTTTAGAATTTTAGACACGTTTGGAAATAATTAGGCACTGAAACGGCCCACCCATCAAGTCATTATTAAATGGTTCTAAATTTCAGGTTTATAATTCCTAATCCCATGGAAACGATTACCCAAAATCGAATTTATTTACACTTTTAATCTTAATGATAAGTCTTAATACCCTTAATAATGTACATCATTTTTACGTTGGTCCAGAAACAACTTTACTTAAAATAACTCATCCGTGGATTGCCCAGATGGTTAGGGCGAATTAGAGATTGTGTGGATAGATGCACGATCCCAGGTTGATTATGATAAAGGGATCTGAGAGGGTTTCAATTGGGACAAAAATGAAAATATGCATTGTTTTATATTTATAATTTAAGGTAATTAAACCCGGCTGATCCAGATCCTCTACAATTTCATGCAATTACACTAGGAAACAAAACTGCTTAGTGACAAATTAGACCAAGCAGCAGCAGCAGCATACATTACATTAATTCTACGTATATATATGTGGACAATGTACATGATAACAGGCGTTGTCACACCATACCTAAAGAACCAATAGGTGTATCTAGGGTTCATGCATGTACATAATAAGCATATACGGAATATGTCTATAATGGGATTGATTAGTAAGGGAGTTGTCCAATTATGTTGCCAGGNCCATAAATATTTCGACTGGGGTAAATATTGTGCCTATATTTGACAAGTGCAGAATATCATCGTAGTTGCTCCTATTGAAGAAGAAGGTCCTAGCCAAGGATTTGAACCACCACGACACTCTTCACGGCACTACAATGGCAATAAGGAAAGAAAAAACTGTAAGAAACTCAAACCTCACCATTTTGAACATTTTCAACTCAATATATTTGTCTATCAATACGATACCCTCTACTTAAGTATTTATGCATTCTACATGTTATATATAACTTTTTTTAACTATTTTTTTATGCAAAAGTGTATAAAAATGTGTTCCCTATCCATTTATGTGCGTATCTTTAGTGTATCTTAGCATATCTCCGATACAATACGATACCCTCCGATACGTATCTTAATTTTGACCGACCGATACGATGACCGATACCGATACTTTAATCCTTGATCGTGAGTTTATTCATTTCCTCAAATTTAACTTTTTCTTTTCTAGCAACCATACATAGCCTAAGAGTGCAGACCCCAACCCCCCTAAACCTCCAAATGGTCACAAAGAAACAAAGTTGGGAAGAGTCATCTGAGCTGTCTTTGTCTCATTCCCAATTGATCGGGGGGTCGGAGAGTTGGCTTAGTTGGGACAGGGCTGTCTTGTTTGTTTCTTCTTCTTCTTCTTCTTCTTCTTCTTCTCCTTCTCTATCATGATTTTAGTGCATGGTAGCGGGATGGGAATCGATCATCTTTACAACCGAAATGTATCAGTATGGATTCTGATTTTTCAAAAACATTGGGTTTGTTTTTTGACCAATATAGCATTGGCATAGTATTGGGATCGAAGACTAACGATACCAATCCGATACCCATATCTATGTCCATTGCAACACTCCCCCTCGGCTACTTACCATGTCTATGAGGGTGGTACGGAGAGTGGTGAACTTTCACGTAAGTGAATGTACGTGAATATCTCTGATCTGTGAATATGACGTCTATTAAATATAGAGAGAGAAAATAGATATTATATTCGCTGATTAGGGACGTTCACATACGTAAAGATTGGGACGATGGGATATGTAGTGAACCCCAAACCCACCCGGACGTACGTATATTTCCACAGAGGAGGCAAACCATGCTAAAGCTGAAAGTCCAAAATATCAAACACCACACGGGATTCCGTCCCACCTTTATTGCTGTCTACCCCACCACACAACAGTCCCGCACCATAGACTCACAAACACATAAGCCCACTAAACCATGCTAGCCCACCACACCATATATGAGACTGTGAGAGAGAGAGAGAGTGAGAGAGAGTGAGAGAGAGAGAGAGAGAGATCCACACAATCTATCCAACGGCAGCAACCGTACATGTATGCATGCATGCATACACTGAGCATGGGATCCATCTACGAACATATGAAGACACTGAAATGCAATATAGTAGAGACAGAGTAGACGACAAACCTCAAGATCTCGTTCCATTTTGTTGATATATTCACGATATCTCATGACTCATGAGATGGAAGGAGCCACAATATATCAAGGCATCATCTGATCCAAACATCTTTTTTACTTGAATTTTAGATTTGTTGTAATAGCTTCTCTCAAATTGGTAGTCACGACGTTCCTTGTGTTCAACAAAGAGAGATCGAAGAGCTCTATCTAGCTAGCTCTAGTGGTTCATATCATTCACAGAGATTTTATGGGATAAAAATCCTCTGTAATCCCCATTGCATACAATTCTCTACAATACCCCCTACAAAAGTCGACACGTGGACAATTTGAAATAGACGGCTTAGATGCTTTGTCCAAAACCGGTTAGAAGCAAATGAACCGATCTATCCAATGAATCAGACCAGACTGGTTCAACTCTCCTGCTAGAAGCCACTCGCACGACACCATGTCTCTCACCCCTCTCTCTCTCTGCTAACGAAGGGGAAACTCCCGCTGGATCACCCCTCTCTCCCTTCCGTGTAAACAGCCACAGAACAAGTGATGTTTCCAATTTCATATCTCCGACTCAGAAACCTCTTCTTCTTCTTCTTCCTCTTCCTCATCCTCATCAGTTTAGGGTTTCATTTTTCTCTCTCCCTCTCTCTCTCTCTCGGCAATGTCTGGTGCTTAGATCTTTGTTTGCTTCTCTTCTCTGGTTGTTATTATATGGCAGTTAGTTCTTCGAGTCATGAGGTATCCAACCTTTGTCTGGGGAAGCCAGCATTGAGGTCATATCGATCTTTGCTGCCGTCGACGAAGCTTTATCGGCATTAAAAAAGTCTGAAGAGAGCTATCTGAGCGTTTGGAGTTGTGATCACTCATCTAATGAGAAACCAGATTTCGATGATTGTCGATGCATTGCAAGGTTTGCATGGTGGATGTTATTTGCTATCTCTGTGAGGAAGAGAACATCTTTTGTCCATCATCTGCGCTTAAATTTCTGTGGCTCTTCTCAAGACTTTTGGTCTTGTGAGGCATGCAGAGCCGCACTCAAGGTTCAAATTTTGAGATTTTTTTTTTTCTCGCAGAGAGAGCAAAATACAAAACCGTAAACTGAGGATGAAGAAGAAGAAGAAGAGAGGTTTTGGAGTCAGAGAGATGAAACTGGAAATGGTCCAGTTTGATCCTTTGGACGGATCGATTCGCTTACCTCAAACCAGTTTTGGTAGAGCTTCAATCAACAAAACATCTTAACCGTCTATTTCAAATTATCCATGTGTCGACCTCTACAGAAGATATTGTACATAATTGTATGAGATGGGAATTTCAGACGATTTTTATCCGATTTTATGAATTTCAACCCATTCCAGTATCCAGTATTCTAACACTGATCACCGTGCACTGGTCAGGACTTTGAGCTGTAGAAACGGAGACCCAAACAGTAAGCACCCACCAAGGCCACCACTATTTGTTTGTTGTGTGTCATTATTGGATCTCCTAAAAGTAAAAAAATAGTTTTTTTTTTGTCATTACTAGGTCAGATTTCAGGGTCACTGCCGTAGCCCTAGAGACATTCTGGGAAGTCTAAGGTCTAATCAGTCTGGTGAAAGTTGTCAAAAACCAAGTACGGCCCTACCCTTCAACAGCGGCCACCATTCACATTGGCCCCACCCTGATGGAAATGTTGTCCGAGTCTTATAGACCGTAAAGCTTTGTATTAACTCACAGTACCAGTAGTAACTGTTTTGGAGCTTTCGGTCCAGGGTGACCCCAACCCCACCTGTACAGTCATATATCGGAAAAAGCCTTTCTGCTTCTTTTGGGTGATGATTGTACAATCATATCTAAGCTACCGGGTTTTGAACGGATCAGATGAATTATGATCATTAATTATTCATGTTGGTGGTTGGTTGTCGAGGGACAACGTAGTTGTTATCGAGCTTTAAAATCAAACATGTATTAAAACGTTGACTCATTCTACATTTATTGTTCTTGATATACAAGTATTTAACTGGCTTATACTAGACTAAAATTTGAGGTTGTTAAAAGACCAACAAGCCTCAAGATTCCAGAGAGTCAGGCTAGCTAGACTGTGATTATCAGTACTTACTCTCTTCAGATTCAAAAATTTTTGAATTATTTTTTTTCTTTTCTTATCTTCCAGACATAACCTTAGCAAACTAATTTGCATAAGAATCATCATAAATCCTTTCTTTCTATAATAAATAAGAGCAGGGGATCAATACAAGATCAGTCAGGCCATTGCAGCAACATAGGAGACCAACCAAGGGAGAATCCTTGGCATCCAATTAAGGGACAGTATGGTCTTTTCGCCATTCACTGTGTCTAGGCGTAGAAATGGGCAACATTTTTCCCATTAAATAGAAAGAAAAAGTTGTCAATGCTGGAAATTTAGGCTATCCAAGTGCCCTCTATCTCCTTCAATACTCTATTCACTACACACGTATGCCCTCGTCGTTGGTGGGTTCTGGCCACCATGCTAACTTAGAGGATCCTTTCCTTAAAATTTTTTAAGAAAAAAAAAAACAAAAAAACAAAACAAAACAAAAATAGGGGAAAAATAATTCAAGAATTGAAACTCTCTAGATTCTACTTGCTAGCTAGTTTTATGTGATTTGAGTTGAGTGAGTAAGTGAGTGAAGCTTTACTTTTAGGGCAATTTTAGGGAAAATGGAAAACCAATGCTTCCATGTGGATGGATGGTGATATTTCTCGAACCCATGTATGAGAAAGGGAATGGGGAGTCATCTTTTTCAACGAAATTGGGGCTACATTGCTACATTTGTAACAAAACAGACTGTAAGGGGATAATTATCAGGGAAAAGGAAGAAAAACCCTAGAAACGTGTGGAGGAAAATGGAAAGGAAGCATGGATTAACTGTTCAAGACCTAACTAAATTAGCCCACACAAGCAAAAAAAAGAAATAATTGAAAATGGAATTTAGCAAAGGACAAAGTTGGCAAGTGTAAAAGCAGAAGAGGATCTCTGTCCACTGTCTCACCCTTACTTGAATACGTAGGTGTGATTTGTGTGAATGAGAGAGAGAGAGAGAAGGGTATAGTAAGATTGAGTGGTCAAATCTGTAAGAGTAAAGCTTTTTAGAGGCTACTTTGGCAGAGAAATTGATGGATGGATTTTAATAAAAGAGAGAAAGAGAGAGAGAGAGAGAGAGAGAGAGAGAGAGAGAGAGAAAATTAAAGTGGAAGTAAGATCTTGGAGATGGTGAACTCCTCGGCAGTCCCCTGATGAGGCGGAGGCGGGATGTTTGTAGGCTTCTTACCCGGGAGTTACAAGAGGGTTACTTCAATTCGGAAAGAGCGAAAGGCCACTTTCCCTCACACACACATAGACACTCTTAACTACGAAAACAACAGGTGAATGAGAGAAAGCAAATCACCCCATGCACACGTCCCTTTCTTGCTCCTCTCCCCCACCTCTGCCGCCTCTGCTGCTCCCAACCCAATACACCCCCCCCCTCTCTCTCTCTCTTTCATCATCGGGAATGGCATCCACACATTTTCTTACTTATTAACCTCGGGCGTATGTTAGAGAAAGCTAGCTCGACAATACCTTTTCTCTCCTATTCTGGCCTCTCTACACTGGCCTCTCTACACTCCTAGTTTGTACATACCATGTACACCTACATCTATAAGCTATAGGTATAAAATAACAAGAACAAGAAGATTCTGATAGAAAAAGGAGAAGGCTTTCTTTCTGTGTTTCCTACCACTTAGGATCTATTAGTAGATCTCTTCCTCTCTCTCTCTCTCTCGCTATCTCTTTCTGCTTTTCTTCTTTTCTTCCCCACCTCACTTTCTTCTTGCTTTCTTTCCTCTATAAACTCATGAAGTGATCGAAGAAGAGCATATATCCAAGGCGGTTAAGCTGTCAATCCATCAATCATTCAATCAATCAAAAGCCCACCTCAGTCAATCTATCAATCAACCCAATCAAATCAAATCAGGAGATACAAGGATGTCATCCTCTTCTGCCTTTTCATTGGACCACCTTTCTCCCTCCGAGCAGCTCTGTTACGTCCATTGCAACTTCTGCGACACTGTCCTCGCGGTATCATTCCCCCTTATGAGTTGTCTTCATTTCTCCCCATGACCTAACAAAAGCTTCTTCAGTTTCACTTGCACCACTTGCACCGGTTAGCTTGATTAGGATATTAGGGTTTCTTTCTTTCTTTCTTTCTTTCTTCTTCTCTTACATGTGAGATTTCTCTGTTTCATGTAGGTAAGTGTTCCTTGCAGCAGCTTGTACAAGACGGTTACAGTCCGATGTGGTCACTGCACCAACCTTCTTTCCGTCAACATGCGTGGTTTACTCCTGCCTGCAGCAAATCAGCTTCACCTCGGGCATTCTTTCTTCTCTCCTTCTCACAATCTCATGGTATACACAAAAGGGAATAATCAAGTCTTAGCCAACACAACTTCTAACTGATATTTTAATTTGGTGAATGAATTTCTTTACTATTTCGATGGTTGTGTTTCAGGAAGAGACCCCAAGCCCACAACCAAACCTGCTGATTGATCAACCTAGCCCAGCTGACCATACGGTGTCCGTTGTCCGTGGAGGTGCCGATGAGCTCCCTCGACCTCCAGTTGCCAATAGACGTGAGAAGCTTCACTTTTCCATTCACTTTCTTTTCTTGTATGCCATGCAGGGTTCTTAAGGCATTAGTTAAAGGCTTTCTCTTCCCTTATGAGTATCTAAAGAGGCCATTGATCACTTTTCTGGGTTATGAACATCTCAATATCATCCTTTCAATTTCTTCAGCATGAACCCTAGAAACACTGATTAGGGACATAATCTAAGAACACAAAATATATCATCGAACCAGAGAGAATTTCAAGATTAATCAATTTAGGCCAAGTGGGTTTCATGTTTTCTTCTTCTACTGTAATTTTGTTCACTGAACTCAAAACAAAACAACAATATAGTTCTTGCTCTTTTAAGATCTTATGTGGGTTATGGGTAAGATGATCTCATCATCATCTTCTTCCTCTACGCCCGGAAATATAGATGATAGAGACAGAGATGAATAGATTCTGTTTCTGTAGATGGGAATGTGATAGATATAGAGGTAATAATTGTAAGAAAGTCAGCGAAGTTTGTTTTTCTCTTTATTTTAATCTCTGTCCGTCTGTTTGCCTGTCCAGCTCCGGAGAAGCGACAGAGAGTCCCATCCGCGTACAACCGATTCATCAAGTGAGTAATAATGAAAACTGTTAAGCATCTTCAAAAAATAAAGGTTAATTAAAAATGCTTGAAACCAATCTATCTGCAATGCAGGGACGAGATCCAACGCATCAAGGCTGGAAATCCAGATATAACCCACAGAGAGGCCTTCAGCGCCGCTGCAAAAAACGTAAGATCCAAGAAAATTCTAGGGTTCATTTGCAGTCTTCTCCCTTCTACAACACCTTAGATTTTCCATCTCTTTCCGGAAACTAGGGTTTCATATTTACCCTTTTCACTTCTTTTTCTGGATTTTCTTGATTTGTGGGTCCATTTGTTTTGTTTTGTTTTGTTTTTGCATTGTTTTGTTTTAGTGGGCCCACTTTCCACACATCCACTTTGGTCTCTTGCCTGACCAGACTATGAAGAAGGCTAACGTGCGCCAGCAGGTACCACTACGCATCTTTTTCTACTTCTAGCACTCAGATCTCGGTACTCACCCGTCCTTGGTCTGAGTTTTTCATTAGTTAATGGTTTTTCTGTGTTTTGTTATGTGAAGGAAGGAGAGGACGTTCTCATGAAAGATGGCTTTTTCTCTTCCGCTAATGTTGGCGTCTCCCCTTACTAAGAAGTGGCAGCTCTCTCTCTCTCTCTCTCTCTCTCTCTCTCTCCCCCCTTGGGAGGAGTGATTGCTGGCAGTCTTGGTTCTTTAGGTTTTGGTGTCAAGAATGGAAGAAGGGTCTTGAAGTCTTAACCAGTTTAATTTTATCACAGACAATCTGCAAATGAAGGTTTCTGTGTTGATGGTAGTATGCATGTATATTAAATCTTCAGTCTACCCCTTGTTTGGAAAACCTCATCGATCCGTTTGATCAAGTTTGGATGTTATAATCTGTGTTACTAGCTAGTCGACTGGTTTGCATTATTGCATTTTGATATCCCTTCTTCATTTTGTTGCTCCCCTCCACCCCAAAAAAAAAGGATTCAAGCTGCACCTGGTGCTGATATAAAGTAGGTAGGTTTAAAGCAGGAAAATATATATATATATATATATATAAAGTAGCTAGGTCAAATGCTCAAATTTTTTTGTTTATTTATTTATTTATTTTTAAGAAACATTTCACCTAAATATGTAAACTCTAGAGCACCATCATCCTCAGGAAGGCAGATGGACTTTCATCTATAGGTGTGCAAAAACTTGGAGTGATGGTTACTTTTCCGAAAGAATGAGCCCATTAGATGAGGAGATCATTATTATTATTATTATTTTTCTGTTGAAATCTACCTCTAAATAGTTTATTTTATTACAAACGATATATATGTTTGAAACAATACTACTAGTAAAAAACTCCAAAACCAAAGTGTTTAGCTGATTTCTAGGGTTTAGCAAATTATTATTGAATTTATCCGATTCTGACTAAATTAGGTAAAGTTATCTAAAAATTTTTTCACACAAAAAATCCAAAAATCGAAGTGTTGATTGAATTCATAATCATACATTTCACCAAAAATAAAATAACATATTTATTGTAATTAAAAGTAATTGGTTGCGATCCACATTTAGCTTCGGGTTACTATTACAAATTTAGGGTTTAGGCTAGTTTCTTGGGTTTAGACTAATTCTGGTCTATTGTAGGCTAGATTTTGGCCAGTCAAACTTTATTTGTTTTATTGAAACTACTTACAAGTTTTTTGTAGCTACTACTCCTCCAGCCGTTCACTTCCATCTTCTCACAACACTTGTTTTACAAATATACATTTCCACTAAAAATTCATTTCTCCACCGACTAACCCCTTTCAATTTTTGACAGTAGAAAAAATTAAATGAGACTAATACTATTACATTGGTCATAAATGAATTAGCCATTGGATAGATGCATAAGAATCAAATAATGGTAACCCTAAAGTTGAAGTGTTGATCGTATGCATATATGACCATGAATGAAACCTTTGATGAGTTTACCTAAAAAAAAAAAAAAAAAATGAAAATTTTCATAGAAAAGTAAAACAATACATTATTTTAATATAAAATAAGTAGTGAAGGTGAAAATTTAGCGGCATTAACATTTTCTTGCCGTTAAATGTAGTATATAATGATGGTTAATACATTACCGTTGCTAATTAAAATTTTATTTTATTTAAAAAATGGCATAGGGTATAGGAGAGTTTTATTTTAATGAGTACAAGGTAGACATTTTTTAACTACTGAAACCTCCTGCCCCCCTCAATCTTCTCGCCCTCCCCCATCCTTGCTCTTACCCACCTACCTCCACCCTTGTTGGCAACCTATCCTTCCCGCCCGTTCTCTACCCTATGACCTAACCCTATTGCGCCCCTTTCTCCCTTGCTACTTGTTTTCAGAACCCACCCTTCCCGCCCCTTCTCTACCTTGCAACACAATCCTATTGTGCCCCTTTATCTCCTGCTCCCTGTTTTTAAAAACCCATCCCTGACCTGAGCCCCACCCTTCCTGCCCCTTGACCTTGCTCCCCTACCCCCTACTTTTTTAGAACCCACCCCTGACCTTGCCCATACGACCCCACCCCTGTTGGTGACCAACCCTCCTGTCCATTCTCTCCCCTACCCCATGCTTTTACAGAACCCTAACCCCAAGTCATATTCACCCCCTTTCCCTATAACCCTGCTTCTTGACTCCACCTATCTTGTCACACCCTTTCACACAAAATCGGACCGGTGACCGGGTTAACTCCGGTTAACCCAAACCTGCCAGGGTCATCTGATACAGTAACCAACCACAGCATACACACATCTAAAATAAACGTTCAAAAGTTCAGCGGAAGACTTAATTTACCTGTAAATACCCCCAATATACTTGATACCCAAATTGTAGTATATAGATAAATACATGTGGGCCTGCAGGCATGATATTTACACAAAAAGAACAACAATTCACATATCAAGTACACAAAAAGGGGTCATCAAAAGAATCAAAAAGTAAAACTCTGTACGACGTCAATACTACGGTCCCGCAGCACATCCCTCGCACGTGCAATCCGTACCATGCTCATACTCCTCAGGGACCCACCAATCCTCATTGGGAAACTCAACTGTGGGGCCTGACCCTTGATCTTCAGGTGGGTGACTTGCAAAATCATCTAAAAGAGGTGTACACGTGGGATGAGCTCACTAGCTCAGTAAGTGAAAAAGACCACACAACAATCCACACAACAATCACATCCATATGCACTATATGCTATGCAATTCATTTTAAATCTCATCCACCTAAACAACATTACTAATTCTTTGGTTTTGTGCTACTACAACCACAGTGCGCATATGCTCCAGGTACAAGCCGCGAACTCCATCCCACGATACGCCCATAGGGTTGTCGAAGAAGGCCCGCCGTGAGTACTCGAAAAAGTAAAGCATGCCGACCACCGGCTCTCAACATAAAAGTAAATGACAGAAAAGTAAAGATGGTGACTTTAGCAATTTAAAAGGAGTACGATTGACCCTCTTGAATATACCACTAAGGTTGTCGACTGTCCTAATGACCAGCCGGACGTATGTCTAACCGCCACAGTGACCCGACAATCACGACCACTGCTTCCCCAAGTGATAACCCAACACCTCAACCCCTGTTGGGAAGGGTTGTAGCACGGGAAAATGATAATCCTAAACCGCATGCTCCTACATGACATAGTACGATTGCATAGTGCCACCGCGACCCATTCCACAGGCCACCAATGCACTAGTTTCCAAGCCGACTACGGCATCTAGTCTAATAATGCATCATGCACAGTGATACCATCATTCATCACATAAGCACATCAATCATTTAGCATTGAGAATGTAAAACATAACACACATGTCATAATCATATGAGGATGACTAAGCTACACATAATTTGCATGGTGACATGGCTAGTCTAAATACAATTGAATGATGCCAAACAAGCCTTAAAATAAAGTCAAACGTCCTCTCCCCACTTACTTGTTGTGTACAAAGACTCACGCCCGGTACGGGTGAGATCCGGCGTGAGAAACGTAAATTTTAGTGAACCTATCATAAGTGAATGGGTTAGCATTTCACCACCTTGGGATCAAAACTAACAAGATTTGATGGTTAAATCATGTTTAAAATCATAAAAGAAGGTTGTCCATCCATTTTGGGTCCATTTAGACACAAAAATCACGTTGGGGGCCTCACGGGTGGGTCGGACAGCCCACCTGTCACGGCCCACCTGTCTTCTCAGGTGGGCGGGCTGACCCGTCGTTCTTCTCAGGCGGTCTGGTCGGCCCACCGATCTTGGACCACCGGTGGGAACCGAGGGCCTTCCCTCTCAGGCGGGTGCCCTCAGGCGGGCTGTTCGGCCCACCGGTCCCGGCCCACCCAAGGAGGTGAAAAATTGCCTTTTTCCTTGAAACTTTCCCCAACCTTTGGGAAACCAAATAAGGCTTTTCCAATCACATTTTCCACACATCCAAGGTCTTATAAGATAATTCTAACCTAGATCTAAGTTAGATTTAAGGATTGAAAAGCCATCTTACCTTCTTTGCTCAAGAACTCTTTCAAAACCCCAAAATCACTTCTTAGCTCAAGAAATCACCAATGCTTCTCAAATCTTGTAAACACTTCTTCAAATCCTTCAAAATCAACACATGGACCATCTATTAAACCTTGAATTCATCATCTCAAGTGGGATTTACAAGATCTCAAGGAACTCTACCCAAATCAAGGGTTTTACTTGGGTTTGGTGAAAGTTTAAGAAGCATAGCCTTTGCTCACCTCCAATCGTAGATCTCTTGTTGGGGATCACTCTTCCGGTGTCGTAATGGGAAGATCAAACCTTGGCATCGCTCAAAGTCATTCCTTCCTTCTCTTCCTTCCCCTTTCTTCTTCTTCGTTCTCTTTTCTTCCTTCTTTTCTCTCTCCTCTTTACTCTTCTCACCAACTCTTTAGTGTAATAATGAGAAAATGAAAAATACAATAAATACTATTTATACTTTAAAATATATAGTAACCACATGGGTGGGTTACTCAGGTGGGCAGATGCGCCCGCCTGTGACCACCCACCTGAGGGCCGAAAATTAGCCAACAAGTAGGATTTTGATGGAATTCGACTCTCGGCATGTATCTCACTCTCGGCATAAGGTATATTATACGTATGCACTTTAGGATATGATTACATACCAGCATTACCCGTACATGGCCTTATGATACGTGCATGTGCACGGCTTGGGTACACCCGTCTCCTCTGGCACTGACTTGGACTTGTCTGGCCAACCTGTGTTCAAAGTCACCCTTGCCATCATGGTCCATAAGGAACCCGCCTTAACCCTCTTTGGTTCGGGTCCTGCATGGTTAAACCGGGTCAACCGTGTAATTAAACCAGGTTTAAAAAGTAGGGTATCACAACTAATGACAATAAGATAAACAGTTTTTTATTTAACTTTGAAGCAGAGAAGATTCCAGCATACGGGCCACTTCTACAATATCCCCTTGAAGATTTAAGATTAAAAAACAATAGCATCTGAAAGAGACCTAGCCCAAGTACTTGGGACAAGGCCTAATTCATCTGGAAGAGACTTCTCTAAGGCTCAGAAATTAAGTTAAAGTTAGACTGCCACAGACTATACCAGAGACTAGGAAAATCCTAGCACAAGAGCAAATGCTTCAAAAATATTCCGTTCAATGCTGTGTATAAAAAGTGTATCAGAGAATCTGATAAACTCAAATAAATTATATATTCCAAACAAGAAAAAACTAACAACAAACAGAATGATCAGTAAGAAAAACTACAAACAGTGTACCAATAGAAACTAAAAACAAACTAGTTCATTACATCAATCAAGTGGAGACAGAAGGGTCATTACATTAAGTTCAGAAATTTGAGTGAATTCCCAGAGAAGCAGATCATATATTATCTCACTGAATGCGTTGCAGAGATAAGTAAGGATAGTCTAGGAATGGAGAGACTAGAAGTAACTGAAAAAACTAACCGAAGTAAACTGAAGCTTTGGAGTTGGATTCGAGAAAACCCTAGCCAAGGAATAACCAGGTGAGCTCTTTGCTCTCTCTCTCTCTCTCTCTCTCTCTCTCTCTCCTGATGCTATGTGTGAGTCTATATAGAGACTGAGTGAGTATGGAACAGTGTTAGGAGTTAGGACTCAACAGGAACGGGAAGCGAAGCTGATGAGCGAAGACAACAACAACGTTAGCACAATGGATAGAATCTTATCCCACCCACCCACATGATTTGGCTCCTAAGTCCCAATAGAGGAGCAAAGGTTTAACTACTCTTCCTTTATAAAATACAGACAAGTTGTCCAAAAAATTTTTGATATATATTACCTTTTTTTGTCTTTTCTAATTTTTTGGTAGGAATTTTCCCTTTTTAACTATTATACATTTATATAATTTTTTTTTTCTATTATAAATCTGTTCATACAAAGTAAATGTTCAATGTGACTTTACTCACGCACACTAGAGAGTTCCATGATTTAAAGTATCGATATCGTATCGGTCATATTATATTGGTATCGAGTGATATCAATACCGATATCTGATCGATCTGGATCAATTATTCGTATTGTTTCAAGGGTAAAATAATTAAAAAAAAATTGTACTTTTTTTTCGAAAAAGCAAAGGCAAAAGTGACTGATTCAATTCGGTGCCTAAATCCATACTAGAGACCCATGTTATAGGAGTTAATCCATTGACCTGTTGGTCTCTTAAAGCAAAGTTGCAAGCCAATGCGCTAAGCAATAAATTCACAACTATTTGAAATATACTTCTTTAAGGATATTTAGAATATGGGCAGAGAGATGAATGCCTCATCGCATAGCTTTGGACGAGAGCAGGGTCAATAAGAGTGCACACAAGAAGCATTAGCATAAATGAGATTTTTTATTTCATAGGAAACCTTTGTGTGTGCAAGGACCAATGACTAGATAACTTTATTTTTCGATTCAAATATATAACTTTCTTTTGACAACTTGTTATATTCATGAAAATTCTTTAACTTAATGATAAAAAAAAATAAATAGAAATGATTTATTATTATATCATTCTCAAGAATTATCATTTTTTTTTTTTTTTTTGTGGTAGAAATTGTCATCTTGTGTGCATTTTTTTCTGAGTATATGTGTGAAATGACATGTCCTTAACTCAATAAAAGAAAATTTGTGTTACATTAAGAGGAAAAAAATTACGAATTATTTAGCACCTTAAAAGTGTCGATATAAAAATCCCAAATCTAAATGACCATAATTAAAGGCCAGCTAGTTTTTTTTTTTTTTTTTTTTTTTTTTTTNTATCTAGTAACCACATGGGTGGGTCACTCAGGTGGGCGGATGCGCCCGCCTGTGAGGGCCAAAAATTGGCCAACAAGTGGGATTTTGATGGAATTCAACTCTCGGCATGTATCTCACTCTCGGCATAAGGTATATTATACGTATACACTTTAGGATACGGCTACATACCAGTATTACCCGTACATGGCCTTATGATACGTGCATGTGCACAGCTTGGGTACACCCGTCTCCTCTGGCACTGACTCGGACTTGTCTGGCCAACCTATGTTCAAAGTCACCCTTGCCATCATGGTCCAGAAGGAACCTGCCTTAACCCTCTCTGGTTCGGGTCCTACATAGTTAAACCGGGTCAACCGTGTAATTAGACTAGGTTTAAAAAGTAGGGTATCACATATCTACCTTTAACCCACTGAGAATACCTCTCTCTCTCTCTCTCTCTCTCTCTCTCTCTCTCTAACCCACTCACCCTTCCTCATGCCCATCTCCTTCCTTCGCTCTGCCCCACCCCCTCAATAGACCTAAACCTCCACCCTACCTTTTCCTTGTTTTTCCATCCCGTCTCAATCCTCTCTCCTTCCCCCGATCCACCTATAGTAGGCTTGTCCTTTGTTCAGGGGAAGAACCATTACATAATATATGCGAATTCACCATGACGCGCGCTTGCTTTGGGCACCACCCCAGGCACAACATAATGAGTAAACTCAACGCACTAGCCTAGGCACACCCTTTCCTCTATAATCTTGCCTATCCTGCAACCCCACCCCTCTCTACTTCTCCACACCCACCTCCAGCAGGTATGTCCCCTACCCTCTGTAATCCCCCCTACCCTACAGCGCCACCCCTCTCTCCTTCCTCGCACCCACCTACAGCAAGCATGTCCCCTCCCCTCTGCAATCCCTCCTACCCTACAACTCCACCCCTCTCTCCTTCCCCGCACCGATCTATAACGGGCATGTTCCCTCCTCTCTACAATCCCGCTTACCCTACAACTCCACCCCTCTCCCTATAATCCACCCATGCCCCCTCTATCTCTCTCTACTTGCTTCTTCTTCAAGGTTGTTCCTTCTTTCTTCTTCCTTTTTCAGTGCTCTCCAGTCTAGTTGAAGTTTTGTTTACCAATCTCACTGAAGATTTGCATCAATGGTAAATTATCAAAGGTTAATAATATCTACCCAAGAAGTAATAATAAAATCCTAGATATTCAATAGCTTTGTTTATTTTATAAATTCAAAATTTTCCTCTACCATGCATGCAAGCTTTAGTGTCCAAATCCCTTCCCTGATGATTATTATGTAAACATGGTATTTGAATATTTTGACCGAATCGTTGAATTAATGAAATAAATTAATCCGACTAATTCTTCATCCGAATAATTACCGAATCTAAATTTAATAACTATGCTCCAGAATGATAAACTAAGGTCTCAAAAAGGGAACAAGCTAGAATTTACCAAGTGCAAATATGCCAGAAAGATAATATAAAGGCTCTAGAAGGATATATAATGAGGATGAAGGCTTACAGATCGAGTTACAAATTAAACCTTACTACTGGAGGGGCAAGAGTTCATAAGATATATTATATATGCTCACATGGTTAAGGTGTCAGAAAAGCCAACATTATTGCCTCTTGAGACACAGAAAGTAATACTGTTTTAAGATTGGTCATCTTAAGCATCCTAGCTACTTTTAATTGGATTAAAAAGGAAACTTTGAACAATAATAATAGTTATCTTGCTGCGTTCACACATTGCTTGAATCAAAGGGCATTGATATTTAGGATTCCAAGAAAAGGGTTTTCTCATGGTCAATGAGAGAAGAAGGTTCTTTTCACATTGTGGCCAATATATAAATATGGGTTAAAATCGTCTGCAATTCGGATCTGTATCATTCCGTGAAATACCACCTTCAGGAGATGACACGTGATTGATACCAATGCAACGATCTAGATCTGATACAACTAATAAAACCTTAAATCAGTGAAAATCAGTGAAGAACCATTTAAATCAGATCTAGACCGTTGCATTGGTATTAGCCACGTGTCACCCCCTGAAGGTGGTATTTCACGGAATTGTACCAAATCCGAATTGTAAACGATTTTTTTCCTATAAATATAGGTACAAAATTTCATGGCTATAGCTATTGTTTTTTGGAGGAAAATTATTAGGGTTTCTCCATTTAGAAATAAGTGGAGTAGCCATCAATTACAGCTAATAATCGTTGTAGGTAATGAGCCATTAGTGAAGCAAAAGCCTCTTGTCTTAAGAGTTGAAACATAATCAAATTTGCACTAACCTAGAATAAAGGCCCAATGGAATAACAAGAAATTTACACCTAATGGAGCGACTCTGATTATGATAATGGTAGAGTGCCTAACATCAACTCTGTACTATGTACTATGTTGCCGCTGGTCCCTCCCTCACGGCTTCACGGTTTTTTTTTTTGCCACTCGTCACTTTATTTTTTATTTTGAGAAATTTACAATGTCACCCCCTGGAGAATGTCACTATTATAAGAACATCCCCCCTCTTTTTCATCAAATTAAACTCAGATCCTCTACCGTCAATCATGGTTAAAGAATGCTATGAAATGACGCTTTTGCTCTTATGAATAAAACACTGATAAGAGGTGTGTGGCCACCTCTTCCGTTCCATTCTCCAGCTTTCCCTTTCCCATTCCCATCCTCTTTATTTCACATGGTTTCCGGCCATTGTTGCAGGATTCCCTTCTTCTCCCCTTGAAGAGGTGATTCAATCTTCATCCCTTCTGTTTTGGTTCTTTTCAGATATTGGGTACCAACTCTTTTCTTTTGTTTTCTATTGGGTTTTTTTTCGCCTTCTTGGGTGAAATCATTAGGCATTAGAATTTGATGGAGAAGAGCAACATAATCGTATTATTCCTTTTGAAATACATCATTAGTTTGATTATTCTTTATGGATTGGCTCCCGTTTCTGCCTCTCATACAGAGAGGAACATAAAGCAATAAATCTCATTATGGCAGTTCTTCCTTCCTGACCATCAACCCAGATTCAGCAAACCTGCATTCTTCATATAGTTTTGGAAGGGGACTGCTGAGATTAATCATTATTGGTTTTCTCTTTCTGATACCTTTTAATCCATTTATTGAGATGCCAATTGACTAGATCGGAGAAGTTGAGATTCCTTTCCATGGGTTGCAATGGTTTAAAAGCTTGTAGTTTATCTGCATCATCAATTTCTCTCTTCTTTTCATCTTTTTCCCAAAGCTTACAGAACAACTCTGCTCGCATTTTAGATGTTATTCTTCAACAATACGCTTCCAAAAGGCTTTCCCGATCTCACTCCAGCATTCTATACAAAGTCATTGATACCGCTGCCCCCGTGCTCTCCAGTGCTCTAAATGATCGCCGGTGGTTCAAATTGATTTGGGAGAAAGATAAATTAGGTCATGGAATGGCATCGATTTGAGAGAAAGAAATGGTAACTTATTACATGGGTATTTTAGGTACTTTATATTTAGTAAGGGCATTGAGTCTAATTTGGTGAAACAAAGGGGATGTTCTTATAATAGTGACTGACGGTAGGGGGTTTGAGTCTAATTTGGTGAAACAGAGGGGGTGTTCTTATAATAGTGGCATTCTCCAGGGGGTGGCACTGTAAATTTCCCTTTTATTTTTTTATGGAAATACAATGAGGGAGAAAGAACTCTCCCCGCCCCTGTGGTTCCTGCATTAGCGCTCAGATCAATGGGAAGGTGCACAGGAGCATCAATCACATAGGGGTAGGGCAATCTTTTACGTGGTTGATGCTCTTGCATGCCTTCCAATTGGCCCTTGTGCCAATGCAGGAGCCATAAGATGGGCAAAGTTCTTAGGGAATTGGTACTTTGTCCAAGAGTGCAATCTATACTAGCATTCCATGTGTCTCTCTTTCCCAAAATAAGGGGTAGACATGTCTTTTCATACACATGGGAGCACTGATGTTGGCTACACTCCAGGATAGGATTCTTTTTCCCAACTAAAAATAAGGGAAATGGTTGGGCATACCATTTGCATACCGTAAGCTAGCACCCATTGTGTCTCCCTCTTCCACCATTTGAAACAACCCAATTGCCCTTCCTCTATGATGCCCCGTCCCCAGTCCCATTGGTGCCGCCTAATAGTTTAGCCACAAAAGCGATGTGCCCATGCCTCTTCCTAAAAATAAAATGGAGAAAGAATGCTATCCAATCGTGCTCTCCTATATCCAAACATAGTGGCAAAGAAATGACCATGCCTTGACACATGCTTCCATTGACCCCGCGTTGTTGCAGAGGACACACGACTATGTAGCGTTCTCTCTCCCAAATAAAATTGAAAGAAAATAGTCGTAGCATCTATAACATCCTTACTAGAGGTAATTACGCTAACCCCAAAGGCCTTATCTCTGTAGCATACTTAAAAAATATTCTAGGATGTTAATTTTCCAAGACAAAATTAGAGGAGCTATTTTAAAACCAGCCAATATGTAATAACACATGGAAAAACTCCAATGGCCAATTTGATACTAAAGATTTAGGGATCAGCTAAGCCAACTCCTAAGAATCCATACACCTCACTCGAAGATTGATCAAAATCACCATCGCCAATCAACACATCATATGACCCTCAACTAGCATCATGATGTAATCCATAAGTGAACATAAAGAAAGACATGATGATAAGTCTAGCAGCAGTAAGAATTCAAGATTAAAGATGGACAAAGATGGATAGCGAGGAGGCGTGATCCTGTCGATAAAACTTTTGTACTGATTATCACTTCTATTGGGGTTGCCGCTGCTATTATGTGAGTTGTGTAGGTCTAATATAATTCATTATAAAAGCACAACAATAGGATTAGGATTAGAATTATGAAAAGCCACATGGTTTTGATGATATATAAAATACAAAGTGATGGAAAGGGCAATACCGAAAATCAGTGGCTTATGAAAATGTTGATGGGTGGTTTCATTATGACTTAATAGAGAATACCATCATAAAGACATAAACCCTCCTTTTTTATTTTATTTTTTTTAATGAAAAGAGACCCACTTAAGTCTTAAACGAGGTTTCAGCTTTCAATTTTGGATATTGGGTGACTCGATTTTTGTTTTAACAACTATAATCTTTTTTGGTTTGATTTGGTTCCGATTCCAACGGTTTTTCATTAGATTGAACCAAATTGTCTCTCTCTCTCTCTCTCTCTCTCTCTCTCTCTCTCTCTCCATCCTGGTCCTCCCTGCCCATACATCAAATCCTGCCACCTCTCCCTCCTGCTCCAGCTTCCCCTTCCCCTACTCCGGCTTCCCCTTCCCCTACTCCCCCTCACCCTCAACCCCCCCTACAAATCCTGCCCTCCACCCAATCTCCATTCTAAAATCCGAAATCTAAACCATATAGAAGCCGGAATACACAAACTGAATTAAATCGAACTGATTCCATTCGGTTCCAATTTAAAGACCCTACAAAACCCTTCAGTTTAGTTTGGTTTGATTTTGGTTTAACCATGTTGCACCTTGAGCCGAAATTAAAATCAAACTGAACAGACTGAAACCCTTAATCATAACTTCAATACCAATTGTCTTGGGGCCATTTTTTAGATGGGAGATTGCGATTGCAATACTCCACTGTGCATACTCTCGTGAAGTTAGGGTTTTAAAAGTCGAATGACTCAGTCTAAATATGCAAGGCGTGTCACTCACAACTCATGAAAATTCTTTATAGAGGAGGTCACGCATTCCATTCATAGCTGTTGAAGCCTCACCTTGAAGCAATTAATAATCTACTAGAGAAACAAAACAATATATTTTTCATGGTTACTGTAGAATTGAATTATTGGGTTACCTATCATATTTTGTCAACGGTCAAAAAGATGGTATAATCCATTAATTAAATGGACTTTGAGGAATGTTGGTTTTAAGAATAAGTGATTGCCCTTCGCCCGACCCTTACTATCCAACTTGAAAGTTGATTTTTCAACAAGCATCCATACTCAAACCATGATTTGATCCTTTTTTTCAATAATTACTTAACCTTGTCTATGTCATATTCTTCGTCATTAATCATTATATTGTCTAATGACCAAAGCCAAGAAAGACAGTTCATAAAGAAGTCAATGCTATCCAATCCGGCCAACATGGCCGATCCATATCAGTATCGGCTGAGAGACCGATATGCTACCAATACCTAGTCCATTCTCAGAAGCTCAGAATTTTTTACACTGTTTCTGCAAGTAGAAGTTTCCAATCTTCAAACTCTAGTTACCCATCAAGGCAGGAAAAGGAGTCACACCCCACCTCTGTTAGGTGGTACAGTGTAAACCTTTCTATAAGGAAAGCATAACAGAAAAGAATGCATAGGATGCTCCCAAGTCCCAATCCAGAAAAACTGATCCTCATCAGAACATCGACTGAGGCACCAACAACAAATGCAGAAAAGAAAGCTTCCATGTATGCATGTAGGCTATATCCCCTGAACTACTTGATTCACTATGTCCCCCCCAAAGACTCCACCCATATAGGCAAAGCAACTTGACATCCAAACACCTAAATTCATAAAAAAGTAAGACCGAAAAGAAAAATTAAAGTTGAAAATCAGATCAAACAAATTTGACAACCCAACAAAACCATATCAAACAATTTGACAACCCAATACCAAAAAAATCATAGAAACCAAAACCAAAACCAAAAGATCAATTAAAGTTGCAAACTAATGCTAAAAGCAAATTAAATAGTTCAAATAGATCAGTAATGCCAACCTACTTTTGCATTTATAACTTGAGCTACTGTTAAAATACTGATAATAGTCACAAACTACTTTACATTTTTGGGTCAACTAATTCAGATGCTAAAACTGGAATTTGTGTGGAAAAATGAATGAACTGATAGGAAGTAAAGTCACTTTTAACAGAGAAACCAAGAAAAAGATGGACCAAAAAAGAAAAAAAAAAATTAGAATCACTCATGGAATACTCATAAGCCGAACCCAAAACTCTCTTTGAGAGATACACTTGGATTTAGATAAATATATCTGTAAGCTATTTGTGTCAGACTAAAACCAATACACAAGACTCAAAAAAAATTGTGAAACTATGCTTTACACAAGCTATACATGGAACTCACCAGAGAACTAATTGAAAGATGTAAGGGAAAACCAAATCCAATCATCAAGGAGAAGAAGATGGCTTAAAACTTGCAGAACAGAGTGATTCTCAGAGCACAGCCAAAAGTCTCCTTTTATAATGCGTATGTCATAGCATTCTTTCTTAGCACCAAACGGAGGCATTACCAGATTCCACATCCTGTCCCGAATTCTGGAATTAGTCTGGATGGCCAACAAAACGAGCTCTTCAGAGATGTCAATGCAAATGAATTGCAAAGCCCAAAAGCAGGTTAGGGAACAAATATTGTTCCATCAAGATCACCATTTGGTCCTCCTCTATAGAAAAGCCACATTTATATAATGCATTCTCATTTTTTTCTTTTACACCGTAAAATGGGGAATCACTTGCTCTGCACATCTCATCCCAACGAGATAAACTTGAGACTGTATGACAGTTCTTCCAATTCGAAAGCCTGGAATCACTGTGAATCCCACCTTGGGTCGAGTTTTACCGGGCCACACAGCTTTCCTAGTGACATTCTCCATATAAACCATGGAGAAATCATCCCCTCTCTCGACCTGAAAAATCTCAATCACAGGGTCGAATGCAAAGGCCAACTTATGAAGCATCCAAATTGAGCTAGCCATTGTTACAAACGACTCATAGAAAACAGAGGATGACCTCCAAGAATCCAATACCACTTCGTTCTCCTCCATGTTTCTGAAGAGGGAGGATTCCATCGTGGGGTGGACGAGTTTTTGGTATTTCTTGTCACAAAATATTGCAAAATCGCTGCTTGGGTCCCGACCCAGAAGCTCCATTGCATCACCTGTTCCATGCTCGACGAATTGCCTCAGAAACTTTTTCCGCCGAACGGCAGACGACTCAACACCGTTGCACCGATCCTCATCCGCTTCCAAACCAAAATCCTCAGAATCGAAACCTTCGAACATCAATAAACAGACATAGGATAAGAAAGCATACCGGTTGTGCCCTCTCTTGGCGTACTTGACATCCGAATAAAGAGAATTCGCAGCCAAATCCAAATCCCACCCAGCTTTGTTCATCAAATCAATCAAGAGCTTGGTAAAACTATGCGAGGATCTACAAGCGTCCTTCAACACCGAATCGAAGACTCCAGCGGACAGCATGACCTCAGGGGAAGCAGGAACAAAAGAAGACGACGGCCAAGAATTGGGTTTCGTTTTCCAATTAGAATTGGAACTGGACAATCTCTTGGACAACCTCAAATTTGATTTCTGAATCCTCTCCAACTTTTGCTTTAATTCATAAACCTCGGCGTCTTTGAGATCGATGTCGGACTGCAACCTGTTAACGACCATCTCGAGACCACGGAGTAGGTTCTGATTCTCCTTCACTTGCGCTTCCAGAGGAGAAACCAGAGGAAAACCAGGTGGGTTGAGGGTCGGGTTTTTACAGAAGCTTCTGTAGGATTGCTTGAGCTCGGATAAGTCCTGGAGGTGTGAGACTGCAGCTCTATCGGCGGCTTTGATGTTGTCGGCATCGAATGGGGCATGAGCTGTCTGGAAGTGCAGGTAGGAAGCCTCAAAGTTGGAAATGGTAGCGAACAGGGAAGGGATTAGGGCTTGGAGGTTATTGCCTTGGTGATTGCCGTTGGAAATTGAACGACACAAATGTTGCTGTTCCTGTTGTTGTGGTTGCGGCTGTGGTTGAGCCTGTGCTTGTACTTGTGCTTGTGCTTGTGCTTGTGCTTGTGCTTGTGGCGGTTGAGGTTGAGATTGGGTTAGAATGGGAGGGGTTGGTTTGGGTAGGTAATCGGGTTTAAGGACGACGACACGCTGCCCGGTGATGATTTCTTCATTGGAGTCGAGGAGGGAAAGGGTTTCATCGTCTTCATCTTCTTCTGCGAAGAATTCGATGGTTTTGGTCTTGAAAGCCAGAGCAAATTTCTGGAACATTTCGGAGATTTGGGGAGGCTTTGCTGATCCATCCATCCCTGGCATTCTCAATTTCTGATGATTTCACCCTTTAAAATCAAAACCCAAGAGCTTAAAGAGAGGAAGAGGGAGGAGAGCTTCTTATTACTGTCTGTCCCTCTTAAGAACTGAGAAGAAGGTAGCGCATAATGCATAAACGCCAAGCAGAGAGGGGGAAGAACGAGAACTGGAGAGGAGTATACTTTTTGGGGGAAGAGAGAGAGCGAATACTCTTCAGAGTTTAATGACTTTAATCCATTATTTTCTTTCTTTTTTTTTTTGGTAAGGGAGTTTAATCCATTAGGACCATTACAGCCTTTTGGTTTCTCAATTTTATAATGGGAGTCTAGTATGTATTTAAGAGCATTACAGCCTTTTGGTTTCTCAATTTTATATTGGGAGTCTGGTAAGTATTTAAGAGCGAGAGAGTAAAGTGTGTGTTCACTATTGTGCTTTGGACATGTTAGGGAGGAAAGAATCAATGTTTTGATTTCATGCGTTTGGAAAGTTTGAGGAGAGGGAGGCCGGAGGAAGCTACCTATTATTCACTATTAAGTGTATTATTATTAGGGAAGGCCACTCCCTTAAAGGCCCCCACACAACTCATAAAACCCCCTTTTGTAAAGGATTAAGAGAAATCCCATGAAGGAAGTTTGCTTTTATTACATTTACTTGTGCTGGACTTTCTGAATCTTAGGCAAATTACTAGTTGAAGCCTCATTTATATTTTTAAGAGGATTTTTTTTTTAATTTTAATTTTATTTATTTATTATTATTATTTTTTTTTGGTTCAAGTTCAGGTGCCTATTGGCTATTACATAATAGACCCACATAGGGGCCAAGCATCGATGCACTTGAGAGGAATTGATAAAATGACTGATTCACCGGCAATAACTCCATTGAGCACTACAAACCGTCAGACCTTCCCAGGTGAGCCTTAAGAGGAATTGAGTTTGTGAAGGAACACAAACCCAATTTTCTGCAGATTTTTTTTTCTCTTTTTTTGGCATTTCCTTGTCAGCAAAAGTAGTTAAGCAACCACAGGAATTAATTAAAATTATCTATAATGAATGAATGATTTCATTTAATAGTATATGGTTTATGATTCACCGCAGACTAATATAATATAGGATTAATTACTTAATTAAATGTGACAAGTTGAGATCATTTTATATTTCTTTTACCTCTCTTTCCGTCCAACAAGTTATCAATAAAGTAAGGTTATAGTTGTATTGGAAAGGCACAAGAAAGGAATAAAATGGGACTTAGCTCTCCTTTCCTTTTAAACTTTTGATCCTATGATTTTTGTGAGAGATGAAAGTTCAAACTAGAGGGTTTTCTACCTAATGCCTTGGGTTTTGGATTGAAACTTCGATAGAGTACCGAAGCTAAGATCCATTTGTTATCTTTTTAAAGTTTGGTGACTCTAGTCAAGTATGCCGAAGTTACATGTTAAGTACATTATTGAAATATTATGAGTTAAAATTATAGTCTCACATTGATTTGTATTGGTCCTTGGTGCCCCTTCATATATATAAGGATCTCTCTCTCTAATGCTCTAACGCTCTAATGTCTTAACTTAAACCTTCAATAAGTTAGGGATGAACTTTTAGCTCAATGGCAGTAACTAGACAATTAGGCTCTAGCATAAATATAGGAAAGATCGCTGATTCGATCGTCCACCCCACCGCCTCCCCGCCTTGAAAAATAATAGTAATAGATTTGTAGTTGGAAATAAGTGTAGCCCATTGACCCCTTGACTGTCCTTGTTTGATCCCTAAAAAAACCCCTCCAACAGTCTCCATATATAATAGCATAAAAAATAAAAATAAAAAAATTGTTCCATTTATGCCTAAAATGTTGTACTTCCAGGTCCCAAGCCTTTTCCAATTATTGTTTAATTTATGAACAATGATAGACAGCTCTCCCTCGAGTGTGTCGACCTTGAAACTTCACCACGCATGTGAACCTGTCACCGAAGGCCGGTTAGGTCATCAAAAGCCACTTGATAGTGCGGACTGGGACAAATTGACAAACATGAAAACCTCAAAAGGTAAAGGGGAGAGGGAGGGTGCTGGGCATTTTTGGCTTCAAAGCTACGAATGAAAACCCATGGCGATACATTATTTTCTCTTTCTTCCTGTCTCTCCTATACGTATCTTCAAAGGAATTTGAAGTAAGCCCATTTGTTAACGTCTTGAGGGAAAGTAGGGTGGGCAGTGAGCACGACGACCCTATTGAGAAAGAAAGCAGATTAGAAAAAGTAGAGTTGGTGCGTAGAGTGGAAGAATAGTTTATAGTTCTCTCTCTCTCTCTCTCTCAAATACAGAGTCTACAATTACGTAGGCCACTAAAGACTTTTTTAGGTATAATAATAAATTTTGATTTACATTGGCCATGGTGATTAGTTGAGATATCGTTGTGTCTTATGTGTTTGTCGCCAAGAAATCCTCATTTAATTAAAAAGCCATAGTAATTAATTAGTGATTAAAAATATGCAGATCTGAGCCTGGTCTCAAACGCTGATCATTGAAGTATGGATTTTATTGCTCGGAGGAAGTAAGAACAAAGCAGGAACTGTCGCAATTTGGTCATGAAAGGTGAAACCCAAGTAGTACCCTGACATAACTAGTTGGTCGTTTGTATAGTCCAACGGTTAAAATTTTGAACCCAGAAAATGTGACACTAAAATCCTCTGCAGTGAGAGGATGAGATGCAATGAACATCTAACGGCTGAGAGGGCAGATGATTTGATGACATGGCATGGGCCACAATGATGAAACGATGGGCATCCTATGATCCTAGTCAAGTCAAAATTGCATATTCTAAAAGGAAGATATGTCTGTGGACCCCGCCAATAGTCCAAACCCCACACATAGTAAATTATTGCGGTCAGTGTGGAAAATGGAAAGCTCCCGATGTTCCTCTTTTGGGGCGTGCCGCGTGATCAACAAAATTTGAACTTTATAAGTGAGAGAAAAGCTCATCGCCAACTCTCCTTAACAAAGCAAGGTAGACCACCTAGCCCAAAGTCAACCTCCCCATACTATGGACCCAGTCCTCTTTTGTCTCTGGATGGGCTTTAGCTATCTGGGTTTAGTTCTGGAGGTTATTAGTCCATCCAAAGCAGCAAGTGTCCAACAACTCAGAGCAGATCACTATGTCACCCTTTGGGGACATCTATGATTTCTAGTTATAACAAGATTTGAAGGTATCTCTCTAAGTAGACTTACTCAAGACTCTAAGAAGGCTTTCATTCTTTGTTAGGAAGTTGGTGACTTACTGAGCCTTTCTAGCAGGTTTGTTGTGTTAATCGGATAGACATTCTTTTGTTAAGATTCAATCTTTTCTTCCTACCTAAAGATATTGTAATGTTACATTGCATTTCTGAAAGAACAAAGAGCTGTTCCTAAAGAACAGAACAAAAGCCATTAAAAAAAAACATAGACCTCGAAAGCATCTCAACATTGGTACATTCGCATTTGTAAATTGCGGCAAACTAGGTTTACGGGCTTCAAACAATGTTGAGATTTTCTGGTAACTGAAACAATTAACATTAGATGCTATTAAAATTTGGTGAATGATCATCAGTATTTGGTACACAAATTTAAGGAAGAAAAGAATGAAATATCCCAAACAACCTGAATTACAAGGAACTGGGGTGACATACCAATAAAATGGGTGAAAAACATACAGGTCAAAATCACTACAAAAACTCATATTGACAGACTAGTTTTGCACACCTAAACACTTGCAACTAGGAAAAAGTCCTCCAAGCAGCAACTCTCTCAATGGAAACACGAAGAAGAAAGCTCATAACCTTCATATAATCAGAGATTCTAACACCAGAGGAGAAGGTTAACGGAAAATAAAAATGGCAGCAAGGATGACCATCTGCAGTGTGAAGAGAAGCTTTGATCTTCCCACTGTGATTGATGACGCAAAAGACGATGGGTTTGCTTTGTACCTGAACAAATGAACTAATGTTAATTCTCATATGGTTGTATGAATGACACTAATAAAGAAAAGAGCACAGTGAAGAGTAGAAGGGACTTGATTCCTACGTCATCAAATGCGATAGTTGACCACAATAAAAGGCATTGTCTGGCTTGGGCAACTCAGTCTTGTTGTTGGCCTCCGGATTGACAATACGGACATAAGTTTCTTGGCCAAGATACCACGAGTCCAGGTTTTCTGTTCTCAGATTCCAAACTCCAACATTGTCAAGGGAAACTAAGATAACTGTCCAAGCCCCGGGGAAAACCTACAAAGACAAGAATACTAGCATTTAGATAAACATATACACTCCCACGAAATATATTTTCTGCTCCACATTATAATTTTCTAACTTTTCATACTTTAAGTATCCTTACTTTATGCAATTTTAGATAGGTCCAGCAACAACTCAATTCAAAACCTTCTGCAGGTGAAGGTATAGCCTTTCAGTTGTCAAACAGTTCAATATTTTTTAAAACGGACTTATTCCAAACTGTTCTGACCTGGTGGTGACAGGTGAGTCAGCCATCTGATCAACTGGTAAATGGGGTCTAGGTACATGTCAATTTATGACGGGATACATTGCTATTTAATATGTGTCGAATAAACATTACATGATTATCAAAATGGCATGGTTCGGATGGCCAAGCATCACTTATGTATAAGTTGAAAAATCCCATGTCAGCCATGACCAATTGACACAGTTTATGCTTTTGTCAAGGTTTCAAAGCTACCTGTCAATTCCCTATGTAATTGAATTCATGGACACTAAAGAGGGAATATTTGGAGACATACATTATATGCATCAAAATTTCTTGTTTCCTTACTGTATGGATATTGCTGCCACCTGTGCTTTCAACCCAAATTACAAAAACAATTTGAAAGACAGGAGCGCCCAACAAACTGTAGATTAATCAGTACTTGACCTAGAACTATATCCATTACAATGGGTAAAGAGACCTTCAACACTTCTACCAACCAAACACCCTTAGATCAAGAATTAGTAAGCCACATAAACTGTTTGTAGAAAATATATTGCACTTCCAAGTCATTACCCCTGAAAAAAGTACTTCAAAGGCATTCAGCAACACCATATTTGGTGTTCCAGATCAATTCCATTTGTTCACCTAACTAAAGAAAAAATTATGGCTACTACTATTTGTAAAAATTAGTTTTCTATAATGAATAACAGACAAAGTAGACTGCCAAAACAGAAATTTGCAAAAAAAAAAAAAAAAAAAATGCAATTGTTTTGATGGATCAACATAATAACAAGAGAAGATGTCACAGAATACCTGTATTGTGCTTCGAGCAATTCCATCCCATTTATTATATGTACCCCTACTGTTCTCTGTCCATTCTCCATAATCCATCCTGCAATCAGTCAATCAAATTCTAACTCTGAACAGAAACACAAGTAACAAGCAGGCAATCACAGACTCATAGATATTAATGACATTAAGAGAAATGGTTGCCTACCCAACCACAAAAAAGGCATAACCATCCATGTGGTAGCTCTGTACTCCTGTGTCATTGTTCTGTAATACAACTTCCATAAAACCCCTATATGTACCATTAATTACTGATGTTTCCATCCGGTGTGTAGTAAGTGGCGTTTTGGGGAAATCAAGCTTGTATACTCCCTTCAAATGATAATCATCAGCAAGCCTGAGTGGTGTATTGGGATTAACATATGAGATCCCACTAAGTGTTGCCCGGCGATTTCCATTAATCATCACAGGTGGCTTGTTCTCCAGCACATATACATCAGTCACATTTATCGAGCCATATCTAAAAGATCCTTGAGGGTTTGGACGTGCACCACTAGCAGACACGTTCCACCTGAAAATTTCAGGATCACAACTCTGAAACCATGTTGATAAAATAGATGTATATTTTTTGGAAGGGAAAAAAAAAGAAGGAAATGAATACCAAAGAGAGAAAATGATCGAACCTGATGGATCTTGCCTGGTTCATTGAAAATGTCTTGTCATAAACATCATTTGGTGGGTCTGGGAGAGGACCACGGGCCTTACCCTTGGAATTCGTATAGTGCAAGATGGCAACACCCGTGACTCTTTGCCAAACAGACTCATTGACAAACCTAGCACTTGCTACAATGTAATAATCTGTACTTGCATTCTGATCCATGGTGACCAAGAAAGAATAAGATTGCCCAACATGAATATCAAGGCTAGTGTAGTTTTGTTGCGTTGTATATGATCCCTCTGTCTCTGCAAGAAGTAGGTTATGGCTCTGGATCCTGAAGTTCAAACTAGTCGAGATTCCAACATTATGGACGCGAAGACGGTAAGTTTTCCCTGTCTCAACACCAAAGCATTGTAAATTGAGATCAGAAACACCTTCAATGTGAACCAAAAAAGGCAAATGCAAATAATGCTTAGAAGGAAGATTTTCAAATATGAGAAATAATTTTTGTCCAGGTTTAGAAGGAAGGTTTTCAAATAAAACAGAGAACACCTGATCATCAATTTCAACCATCCAATTGGTCACCTCTTCTATGCGATGTGTCTCAATTCAGTCAAATGATCTCGATCATAAGATGCATCAAGTTTTCTTTAAAACCATCGATCATGGTAATATAGTCTACTCAAATATAAATACCAGTGCTTAGAAATACAACAGATGTATGTCATGTCTTTTGGAGAATAATATGGCATTTGGTTGGTGAAAAACTAGACTATTAGCTATATATTCAAGCTGTGTATCTTCTTTCAATGCATGCCCTTTGATGGACTGAAATCATAAAAACAAGTATGACTGTTTATTAGATTGCTCATTGGAAATGCATTAGTAGGTTGGTGCGTTTTTCTGAAAGCAAGGACCGTTCAAGATGCAACCAACAGAATTCAAGGATCAAACTGTTTGCATATATGAGTACCAGATGGCTGTTTGATGAGTTGCCAATTTCGCTAGATTGCAGAGAACTCAGAACTCATCTGTCCTAACATTGTGCGATGAATAATACCTGGTTTTACTTCAAAAGTTTCATAATCAATGCCGTCCGGGACTAGTGTGGTGTTGTATCTGTAAGGACCCTTCCCGTTCATGAGAACTCCATTTGGCATGCCAAGGCTCTTTCCAGCATCAAGGGTTTTCCTCAGATCCTACAACCCAAAAGAGCAAGATCAACATAAAATCATATCTTGGCCTTGAATGAAGTCCCCTCATGGTCATGGTAAATATTTTTACAAAAGAACAGAGACCAAGGAGCATGCATTGCAGGGAGACTAACCGTATGGTTTCGGTTGTACCAGTCACCTATCAAGATAGTGATATCTCCATCAGGAGTTGCAAAGGGAAGGGGAATAATGTCCCGGTTATTAACAATAATGCCACCATAGCCACCCGCTGCTCTGTGAAAATTGAGAGAAGGGAAGTAGAAGAAGCTCCCGATCTGATCCTTAACCTGAAACTGGTATGTCCAGTTATAATCCTTAGGGATAGGACAAGTAGTGCCAAGAACACCATCTTGCCAAGAATTACGACGATGTTGGATGCCATCCCTATCAAAAAAGTTCACAACCATTCAAAAGTCTTCAAAAGTTTGGTCGACATCTAAATTGCCACTGCAGCAGCGAGCATAAACGAAGAGATAAAAATGGAAAAAATCGGATTTAGATACTTACCAAGTATAGAGGAGATCTTCGTCCAATCTGTTGAGCACATTGACCACAACATTGTTATTTGTAGTCACATTCACAATAGGACCCGGAAACTTTCCGTTAATCCCTATCACCTGCAGTTACAGAACAATGCAGGGAACCAGAAATAGAAAGATTTAAAAGAAATCACAAGAGAATCCGAACCCAGATTACTTCGAACTTCAAATTACTGAAAATGTATTTTATGATTAAAGCAGAGCATGAAAACAAACAGAGACTACAGAAACATCTTCACTCTGTCTCTCTAGACAAGTAGAGTCATTAGATCCAGAAAGTAGTGAAGTGGGAGGAACAGTACAAGGGAAAAAATTAAACCATCTAAACCAAAAAAGGAACGAGAGATCTAAGAAAGAAGCAAACCTGCTGCTGAACACCTAATGGTGCGGCGTTGATGTAAGAAACAGTCCAGTCATAGTAAACAAAAGGATCTCCAGCGAAACAGAGGCTAAGAAACGAAGAAATGTAGATCAGAAACAACGGGAAAACCCGAAATGAAGCCATGTAAATGAGAGTTGAAGAATCCCAGCAGCGGATTTGGAGCCCAAAAATTAAAAATAAAAACTGCTTCGTTTCGATGTTTTACATGATCTGAGTGATTGAAACTGTGAGAGACAGCTCAGTGGAAGACAGTAGGAGTCTGAAACAGTTTGGTACTACACAACACTCTCTTTTTTTTTATTAAAAACTAACTTTAAACTTTAATAAAAGAGTCTCTCTATGACAACACAAGAGGTGGGGGTGGTTCTAAGCTTGGACTTGGGAGTGGGGGGACAGTCCTCTTGGCTCAAGGGTCTCCTCCGGATCTTTGAAATTTTTGAAAAGAAATTTTAATTTCTGACCTCCCAACGGACCCAACGAGAATGCCAATGCCATAATAGGATATCAATTAAAAAATTAAAAAGAAATTGGCTTTTGGTCTTATAGATATCATATATGCGGTGGCCAGGTGGCTAAGTCATAAAGACTAATATGGGGCTGAGCGAGAGGGACAGAGATGTCATCGGGATGAGAGCGCCAGCTAATCGCCAGTCCCCACTAGCACTAATTTCGGCGTCCCGTCCCAACGTCCGTTCTGCAACGTTCTAATTTTGTGAAAATTTAAAAAAAAAAAAGCCACATGGGTAGGGAGGTCATGGGTCCCACTGGAAATCATATTTTTTCTAATCTTCTTCTCTCTCTATCCATCCAATCATGATCTCTTCTTACTTAACCACCATCGTTCATAATCATAAACCCATATCCTCTCTCTCTCTCTCTCTCTCCACCCAGTCCGGCGTGTCTGTCTCCTCACTTTCACGCGGCTTTCTACTTTGTACTTTTAATTAGAGGGTGCCGTGCCGCAATCTCGAACGCCATTTAGGAGTTTACGGTTGATCTGTGTGAGTGGACCCCGCGAGTAGGGTAATTGCGAACCCTAAAGATTAAGAGGCTTGATGACCGTCTGATCTGACTGGTTGTATAGGTTCTTTTTTTTTTGGTGAAAAGTTGTATTAGGTTCTCGAGATAAGAAGATAAGACGGGGACATGAACTGTGGAAAAAGCTTCAGTTGTTTATAATTAGTTAGTTTAGGGGGAGAGAGGCGGTGTCGAGGGCCTCGAGGCAAACGGAATCAAACTAGCCGTTGGTTAACTTTCCAACTAGATTGAGAGAGAGAGAGAGAGAGAGAGAGAAGTCTGACTCATCAGATAAGCTATTTCATTAAAGCGTAAAAATTCGTTAAATATTAGGCATCTTTTTATTGGAAAGTATAAAAGAAATCTCAGAAATTATGAATATGAAATGATTTAACTCATCTTTGATCAGTGAATCCTGAGATAGAAGAGAAGAGCTAAGCACATCGGTGGACTTACAAATATAGGGTTGGACTGACGGGCTGAGCTCAGGCAGGCCAGGTTGGTGATTCAGACTAACATGTCCTCACCTCACCAGCTCACCTTGCACCGCCCACACGCCCCAGTGACCAGATCGCTGTTCTCGTCTCCCTTTGTCCACATGGTTGAACCAATGGGTTCTTTCGAATCAGAATAAGAATCAGGTTCAGGGAAGACATATTTTATTATTAATATCTTTATTTCATCCCTAACTCAAAACAAAACTACCTGAAAGAAAATTGAACCGCAGCCCTTATGAATCAAAAGTCATGAGGCATCTGGGTGGGGGTAACGCAGCCTTTTCATACCCACTAACGTATGAAGTATAACATTTCTGTTCTAGGGCTATGTTTGGTTACTTTTTGGTAACTTTTGGTAATCACTTTATGTTGCATTTGGTTGCCCACATTGGTGTTTTGTATTTTAGTGATTATATTCATACTGATCTAACTAAAAGTTTACACTTAGTGTAAATTTAATAGGAAAAACTTCACTAAGCCATCAAGGGTCCATGGATCCATCTATTTCTTCCTCACATGAAATGACTTTTATACTCTCTTATGTGATAGATATCATTTTGTCACGTTTTATTGATACTTTTTCATATCCCGCTTGCTAGACAACCCTCTTAGAGTAAGTATATCTTTTGAGATAGGTGTCCATTTGCCATAACAGTTAAAAGAGATCACTTCTTCTTTACTTTATGGGTAATTCTTTTGATATAGATTTCTTCTTCTTTTATTTTTTACTACAAACTTTTGAGGTAGATACCATTTACTATAAGAGTAAAACAGTTCACTTCATTTTTTTCAGAAATCATTTGAGATGTAATGAATATTCATGTACTGTAAGAATAATAAGAAACACCAACATGCATGCGTGGCTAATAGGAGGGCACGTGGGAGCAATCTTCAATGCACAAGAAAAGGATGCAACGTGATCTTTTCGCATCCGTCTGTGTCTAAGAAATTACTAGTCCAACAACTCAAACACTGTAAAATAATGCAAGAGATTGGATTGGATGTGATGATCTTATTGATATCATATGTGTGTTTATATACACAAGGTTACAAGACAAAGATCCCCACTGATGAAGGGATAAATAAGGGAAGGGATTACATATGGGTACTAACTCTATGGTGGGTGGTTGGCTAGATAAACCATTAGGGAAGGGTGAGCTAGGAGACGTCCTGGTCATGGTAAGAGAGATCATGAGCCAGCAAGATTTGTCCTGGTTTTTGACTTTTGAATATGTTCTAGTGCAATGTATTGTGATAGGCTTGACAAATGACCAATGCATACTGCCACATGGCAATCAATCCACTTGGCATTCCAGTTTAGGTCATGGGTATGTTCCCTCTATTTGGAAAGTTCAAACTCAATACAAGTCTTGTATCTACGTTGTTTAAATTAAAGAGTAAAAATCTCCAATATGAAAATAGAGCAGAAAAATCTCGAGCATGGTAGTGGGGACTTCTGTTTTTTGCTTTTCTAAGAGAAGAACTCTGTGCATCATGATCTTTTCACAATAGCTTATCTTTGGGCTTTGACAACATTAGATTGATAGGGTTTTTTTTTTTGGTATAAACTAGAAAGTCCTCCATATGCCTCTCATTATGTGAGTGGCATTCCCTGCCTCCACCTCCATTACTCCATATCAATAAGGAGAGTATAACTATTAAATAGATGGGTCAATGAAACTTTTTTCATTATAAAAAAAATAAAAAAATTCTTTGTAAAAGAAGCCATATATTCCTAGCAACAAAAAAAAAGGATAATTTACAACGCCACCCCCTAGAGAATGCCACTATAAATACCCCCTTTGTTTCACAAAATTAGACTCAGACTCCTTACCGTCAGTCACTGTTAAAGAATATACCTTATATGCTGATGTCAATAATTATATTTTATTTTAAATACCAAAATGTTCTTACTATATATGAAGTACCTAAAATACCCATGTAATAAATCCCATCCCAAATCGATACTTAAGAGATTGTATTTCGCCTTCACCGCCTCTGCGTGGTTGATTAGCACCACGAGCTCAGCCCTAATGGCCTCTTAGAATGCCAAAACGACAAAGTCTCTTGATCTCCTCCCTCCTGGCAACCGCAAGCTTTCATTTCCGACAGACGAAAAAATCGAGGCCGAAGACTGGAACCACGACGAAGAAGAAGACCAGGATCAGGTCCGTAAACCCTAGATCCCTGGAAATGAGCATTTATACAGGACACCAGATGCATCCAGAACACCAAAACCCCAAATCCTCCTCCTATAGCTGCACAAACATATAGATTCAGTGGCGGAGACAGTGGTGATGCCGGTGGAGTAGATGGTGGTTGTGGTGGTTACAAATGCAAAAAGTGACTATTCAATGACGGATCTTAACTGAGGAAACGATGATGAGAAGCCCAGAGAGAGAATCGATGGAGAAGCTCCAATATCTTGTTTCCCACAACAAAAACAAAAAAGGAAAGCTTGAGAGAGAAAGAGAGATGTAGAGGTAATGATGGTGGTTTCTCGGTTGAATCTTGAGAATTTTTAGATTTCCAATCCCCCCTCTATCATCTAATTAATTAGGGAATTAGATTAAATTAATTAAGTTAATTGTGTAATTAAAACCTGAGTTTTAGTGAATAGGGAGGGTATAACAGTCATTTTAACTCTTTATTGAACAAAGACTGACAGTAAGGGGTCTGAGTCTAATTTGATGAAACAAATGGGGTATTCTTATAATAGTGGCATTCTCTAAGGGGTGATGTTATAAATTACTCAAAAAAAAAAGAATATCCCGGGGGTATTCCAGGCATAAGGAAACTCAACGGTTGGAAATCTGTTTGAAAAAGTCTTTTGAATGCCTTTAGCACAAAAGCAAGATATAAGGCGGGACTTGTGGATGGTGGAAGGCCCCATTCGTTGCACGGAGACAGACCGTAGTTAGGACTTAGGACCAGTGGCCGATAAAAGGAGACAGAACAGATGAAAGAAAAAAGAAATAATTGATTGTCTGGTCCGGTCTGGTCTGGTGTGCTGAAAATAATCTCCCTCCCCCAATGCTCTCATGCAATGATAATGGAACCCATTATTTCTACCAAAAAAAAAAAAGATAATGGAACCCATTATAATGGAACATAATGGGTTCCATTATAATTAAAAAATAAAAAAATGATAATGGTTCGATGAGCCTTCCATTTTCTAATTTAATAACTATATCTATCTTACAAATGTTATGAATACTAGCAATTTCTATGTTAAAGTACATAGTGAAAATTTTCTATGTTTTTTATAAGAAAAAAAAAATCAATTTTCTCGTTTTCACATGGAAACAATTGGAGCCTAAATAATTATACAGATGTAAATTTCATTAACATGTTTACAATTCCATTTTGTTTAAGTTCGGTGTTGTGGACTGAAAGTCAAATAACTACAAGGTTGTTTGAAGAGAGAGAGAGAGAGAGAGAGAGAGAGAGAGATAGGAGCACTTATATTAGAGTTAAGGGGTGTCAAATCGGAACCAAAACAAAAAATCTAATCCAGTTCCGGACTAAATACCTGAACCAAATCCAACCCATTATAATATGGTTAAATCCAGGATCTGAAATAAGTATTTATAATTCGGTTCGATTCGGATTTAGATTTATGCCAAGAACCAATGGTTCTAATCGAAATCGGACCGAATGACTTAATGTCATATTTTCCTCTTTAACTAAAAACTTAAGTAACTTATATGGAAACCCGACATAATCAATCGCCTAAATGATAAATCATCCAATAGAGTTTCAATTATAATCCAACTCTAAAACCCCTTGTTTGTCAATTATCATTTAGGTGATTGATTGCT
The DNA here is from genome assembly GCF_013358625.1 of Macadamia integrifolia. Classification (NCBI taxonomy): domain Eukaryota; kingdom Viridiplantae; phylum Streptophyta; class Magnoliopsida; order Proteales; family Proteaceae; genus Macadamia; species Macadamia integrifolia. Next base: position 23,758,613 of record NC_056564.1, read on the forward strand.
TATGATCATTAACAATATTTAGTTTCAATCACCTAAATGATAAATCATCTAAATAAAATTTCAAGTAGTGAAATTAACGATATTAGAAGTTCAATAGATGATCGATTGCTCACGATCATTCGACATAGATACATGTCCAATGATAGCTCATGATTTTTTGTTGGGGAAGACCAATAACCTGATAAATGAGCATTTATATATTGTCTTCTGAATAGTAGATGCATAACAAAATCGAATTTGAAACTGGATACTGGAACCAAATAAGAACCGAATACAAAACCAGAATAGGAACCAGAACCAGAATCAGAACCGGATAGGTCGGGTATGAGTACCAATTTTCAGAACCGCAATGGGACTTGGTCCGGTTCTGGATCACACTAACACTCCTCGGAACCGAAACCAAAACAGGACCAAATACCTGGTTCCGGACCGACTAACACCCTTAATTAGAGTAGATCCATTCTTAGCGTTTCCCGTACAGGCTTTGCAAGCGAACCTAGAAATTTTTATGAAGAATTATAAGGATGTTGTAAACCCCTAATATGTAATAATAGAGGTTAGAGGCAAGTTCATAAGTGCACACCAGCATGGCGGCCAATGTGAGTACACTTGAAAGCATCAACAGGGAAAAGATTTATGCTTTTTATTAGGGTGGAGTGGTCATTTTGCACTATCACGTGTCTAAGCACAGGAACACACAGCCCCATAAAACCCATTTTCCTATTATAATGAAGGGGAAACAATTTTAACCCCTATAATATAACTCACAATGGGCCTAGGTCAGTTTAGCTGAGCCTATGAAAGCCCATTGAAACACAAGATGGGCAACCAATGTTTGGGCCCAACCTAATTTGCACCCTAGCACTAAACGTGATCAACACAACACGATAACGGCATCCTCCTCAAGCAGATCATGGCAAAAATGCTCTTAATTGGATTTATAAGAGACACTGCAGAGAGCTCTTCCTAACCTTTTTCACTCCCAGACCCAATCTCAAAATTTTCTCAGCTATATGGAAGAATGATTTCCAGTTTAGATCCTGATCCTGTGAGACCTGCATACGGTGGGGCTATTCGGCCAAAATTTAGATCATAAGGAGAAGATGATTTGATGAGAATGACTTGCTAGCTTAAGCCTGGTATGTTTCTTAACAGGCCTAAAAATCAAGCCCATAACCTTAACCATGGTCCAGGCTCAGCAGCCCTTGGTCCCTGAGTGGTGGGATATTTTACATTATTGCAATATTGCTCTTTCCATTCAGAGGTGAAAATTTGAGTACACTTTCAGGGGGGCCTCTAAAAGAGGTCTGCATAGGAATGCAAATTAGGTTGATTGTGTGGGCTGAGTACCAGCACTAGCCCAACAGATGGTAAATGATGATTCAGATAGTGCTTTACATGCAATTAATTATGGCTAACAAGCCTTGAGAAATCAAAGAATGAAAGAATCCTTCTGGTTCTTACCAGGAGAAAAAAAAAAGTTGAATCCTTCTGGAAGATGTGAATCGTTTGATAGTTTTGCCCAATCTTTTGCCCTGATAGCTTTGTGTTATAGGGTATCTCTTTTTAGATAACTTGAAGCGGCGAGCTAGTGGAATGCTAATTGATCTAGCCTTTTTCATATCGAAACACTCTTTTTGATATACAGGTTTTAAGTTACCCCCAGTTTACTTGCACTTTTATAATACACACTTCTTGAGTAGCCGATCTGCACCATGTAGGAGTCAAATTCACACCACTACCTAAGAGATTGCTCAAGACCATGAAACAACCTCCTAAGCAAAAAAATATATATGATTTTCTTTTCCCTGCACTTTGTTCATGTTGTTTTATGGTTGTCCTTGTTGGCAACTCGGCCATGTGGCGGTGATGACGTGGCCAGTTTGGGTGACGTAGATGAAAATGATGACATGGCAGTGTCCATTATCACCGATGAGATAACAGAGCAGCTTGGTATGCATGGAGTGGTTTAATACATCAATAATAGGTGGTGCGGGTTTCTGGGTCAAAACTGGTAAAATTGGCATATTTACGATTGAGGGCATTTTTGGCAGTGAAAATGAAATTTTTGGAAGATCATTTCTTCATAAAAAATATAGATTGTAATTTATCTAGTCCAGTGCATCTGATTTTGTCGCATTCCGATAACGTATGAAGAAGTTACGACATTTGTGACAGTCGAGGGCAGTTTCGGCATTGAAGATAAATTTTTTAAAGGAAGTGTTCTCCATGTAACAATACGAAAAAAATACAATCTTTCCAACGGTTCTGATTTCATCGCGTTCCGATTCTGTATGAGAAAGATATGTCATTGGAAAAGTCTAGGGGCATTTTGGTCTTTTTATATGGATGATTCAGATAATTGAGTCTTCTGCAAAGTCGTAGAGCATCCAGTTACAGTTTCAACGCACTTCGTTTCATCTCGATCAGATATCGTATGAAAATGTTATAAATGTTTCCGTAAATTCAGTTCGAAAATCCAAACCGAAATTCCATCAATTGCTCTCAGTGCTGGGTGGATTTTTTGGAATTTATTTTTGAAATTTCAAGGGCTTTTGTATAATTTCAAGATTTTGAATGTCTGAATTGCAAGGGGTCTTTAAGCACTGAAATATAGAGAGGCAGGGGTTTGATTGTAATAAAGAGGAGTAAAGGGAAGTGAAATGAATGGTCAAGATTCGACCACGTAGGCTTGATGCCCATTCAAAGGCTGCTGAGATTTTGCGTTGACATGGACTAGATAGATGCTTGTGCGTAAGATTTGATTGGTTAGGTGCATAATTCTTGATGCACTGGCGCTACACCTTATCAAGGCATGTTGGTGTGTTTCGCGCGTGTATAGAAGATATAAAAAAGATTCCAATCTTAATGATCTCATGAAATCTGATTAAAGCCATCATGGAGGATTCGGATCCAACGGTCAATAAGCCTTTCACTTTGTAAGTGGGAGACAAGCTCCCTTAAAATCCGAAAAAGAACCCAATCATAGATCGACAACAAAAAGTGCATGCTGATCGCTGACGTCATTAGTTGACTATTTTATTCGAATCTTGTGGTTGAGATTTACTATCCGTTATTTTAATCGAACGGTCTATATTAAGAGATTCTCCTTGATGAGATCTACGGCCAGATTTGAGCCACTGTTACGCGCACCGCCGGTGTAGCCTACGCCACTCTTACGAAGATTCCATTTCAGGCTATCTCATTGCTCCAACTTCAAATGGTCATATCTCCCTCATTTTAACTCAAATTTGGGTGAACCAAGTTGCAGCTGGTTCGTTTTTTCAAGCCCTACACCATGGAGGCAAAAAAATGAGTTTTGAGTGAAAGAAGGCTATGATTTTGGTAGGAGAAGCTTTCCCCTCTTTGTTGGTCCTTGAATGAATATAAATACTTGATGATAAATGTTCTTAGGCCATTAAAGGAGGTAAAAGAGGTGGTTGAAGTGTGTTAATGGTACATTAACTCAAAGCTAAGGAGGAAGAGAAGAAAGCAAGGATGTGTTTGCTTTGAAGAGCAAGAAGCCAAGGAGAGAGAAGGTGTGAGCACCAAAACTTGTCAGTACAAGTTTGTAGTCATCCCAGGCAATCGGTTGTGAGATTCTCTAACCTTTGATTTTACATTTTATGCATGTATGTATGCTAGGGTTAGTTGTGGATGAATGTATACATGCTAGGTTAGTTGTGGATGAACTGTAAACATGCTAGCTAGTTGTGGATGTATTTGCTAGGCAAGGCTTAACTGTAGGGCATTGATATAAGCCCCAATTTATTGTATTGTTTATTGTGTGCTTAGTGGGTGCTAAGCACCAGGAGTGGGTGCTCCCGTGTAGTGGGTGCTACACATTGTATCGGTACTATGAGTGCCATCTCAGCTTCGGCTTGAGAAAATTGGGTGTGGGTGCAGTCAAAAGTAGTGTATTAGTAGGTAAGAAGTAGTGTATTGAGTAGGCAAATTATCGAACCTCGTAAAAACCCTGTGTTGTGGGTGCTTATTGTTTGCATTTTATATTAAAGTGCGTGGAATGTGGAATGGGTGTGCACACTTAGAAGTGCCTATGAGAGGCTGAGTGTGCATACGACTGTGTACAAACAGGAACAGGTATATCAGGTTTTTCTTGGCCAGACATCGGACAAGTTTTTAGGGATCAGAATTGGACTCATTGATTCACCCCCCCTCTCAGTGACTACCGGGTTACAATAGTTCACTCATTTCTGTTTCAAGAAACGACAGAAATGGAAAAAAAAAACGTATGATAAACCTATTCCATTTCTACTTATTTCAGAAACATAAATAAGAATTTATATTGATTTATGGTTCAAGAAACAAAAATGACAGAACGAGTTCCATTCGTTTCATCGTTTCTTGAAACAGAAATGAGTGAACAATTTTAACCCCAAACCTCGACTTTTCCCTTCGATGGTCGACTCCACTGTCTCTGTTCTGAACACAACCAAGGGCTTCATACCACTCTGCTGCACCTCCATCGGTGAAAACTTCATTCAACAGGGAAGTGCCATCGGTTCTGTAACCTCCAACGATGGCAAGTATCTTGATCTCCGCCAGTGAAAACTCCGCTCGACAGGGAAGTGCCATCGGTTCTACGACCTCCAACGACAGCAAGTATCTCGATCTCCGTCGGTGAGAACTCCTTTCACAGGGAAGTTAACCATGATCAACATTGATTTGTTGATACAAGATTAGTACTCCATTCCCCTAATTACGTATGTTGATAGGCATATTTTGAACACATTACCGCACTGATCCACAATCCACCACCGCTCACCCCTCATCCATTCTTTTTCCTTCTCCGAAAAAATTGTAGATCCTTCCTGATGAGGCAAAATATGTCCCCTTCCTCAGCATGGCTGAAGCATGTATGCAAACCTGAACAGGACAGACATACTACCTCGGGCCTCCATCAGGCCTTACTACCACCTCAGCCTCCATTTGGCCGTGCTACCACCTCGGCCTCCATCAGGCTATGCTACCACCTCAGCCTCCATTGGGCCGTGCTGCCACCTCGGCCTCCATCGGGCCGTGCCGCCACCTCGGTCTCCACCAGGCCGTGCTACCACCTCGGCCTCCATCAGATCGTGCTGCCACCTCGGCCACCTTCAGGCCGTGCTGCCACCTCGGCCACCTTCAGGCCGTGCTACCACCTCGGCCTCCATCAGTCCGTGCTGCTACCTCGGCCTCCATCAAGCCATGCTACCTCCTAGGCCTCCATCATGCCGTGCTGCCACCTCGGCCTCCACCAGGCCCTAAACAGAAGACATACTACCTCGGGCCTCCATCAGTCCGTACTACCACCTCGGCCTCCATCAGGCCGTGTTACAATCTCGGCCTCCATCAAGCTGTGCTACCACCTAGGCCTCCATCAGGTTGTACTACCACCTCGGCCTCCATCATGCCGTGCTGCCACCTCGGCCTCCACCAGGCCCTAAACAGAAGACATACTACCTCGGGCCTCCATCAGGCTATACTGCCACCTCGGCCTCCATCAGGTCGTGCTCACCTCGGCCTCCATCAGGCTGTGCTACCACCTCGGCCTCCATCAGGCTGTGCTACCACCTCGGCCTCCATCATGCCGTGCTACCACCTCGGCTTCGATCAGGTCGTGCTACCACCTTGACCTCCATCAGACCGTGCTGCCACCTCAGCCACCTTTAGGCCGTGCTACCACCTCGGCCTCCATCATGTCGTGCTGCCACCTCGGCCTCCTTCATGTCGTGCTGCCACCTCGGCCCGACGTCAACAACAAAGTTTCTAGAAACGTGTTTTCGTCCACTCCTACATTCAAGGAACGTAATCCCTATTTCGAAGGACCGGACTCTATCCACTACACATCATCATAGACGTCACACGGTTGGCCTTTCCGAGATGAAATATTCCCAGAATCATAGAGCCACTCCCCTTGAGGACTCCACGCCTACACAGGACTCTTCACAATCATCTCCCACTCTCCCTCTATCAACAGCCTATAAATACCAAGGTAAGCCTCCATCATAAGGGGATCACTCACTTCTCTTACTGGATAAGCTCTCTTGAGCATCTGCTGTGGAAAGATCTGACTTAGGCATCGGAGAGTCCCCCGTCGGGTCAGCCCGACTCTCCCCTATCATCTCTTCTGTGCAAGTTGGCCAAAGCACCAGGGACTGCAGAGAAGATCATCCGGTCAATTTTTGTTTCATCAGATTAGTGCCGTCTGTGGGAATTGTTACAAAAAGTCACCTTGGACTAATGCAATTAAGGAGTGAGAAGGTCGTTTCTTCAACGACAACGAAAGTAAGATCCACTCGCGAAGTACCACTTGGACGTCCCCATTCACCACCAATGGCAGAGCAGGAAAAAATCCCAGCAGAGACCCCTCCACAAGGACCCCAGCAAACCAGGTCCGATGTGCAAGTTACCCAAGGAGAGGGGGATTAGGGCGAGCAGAACCCTCAGCTATCTCGCCATGTCCCATCATCCCGGGTAACTCACCCGAACATGGAAGAGCAGATGCAGAGCTTGCAGCTATAGGTATTAGCAACAAACTCACTGGTGAGGGATTTCATACGTCAGTTCAGCTTGACACTTGTAGTGCCACGCGCTAGTTCAGCTCAGTCGCCTAGGCCTATTCTAAGTAGACATCTCAACGACGAATCTCCTGACAACAGTGTCACCCCTCAATCAACAACAAGAAGGGGGTCGGCTAGAACTTCATGCACTTTTCATTCGGTACCACCCCGCTCTCTTACTGAGGGGCACAGGCAAGGTCCCGTCCCTACCCAGAGCTGGAGAGCCCGTCGTGTCGCGCATCACCGGAGCTCAGAGACACATGATACTCATAGATCTCCACCCCGGGCAGGAAGACGCCAACTGTCGCCTCAAAGACTCAGTAAAGGCGCGCACATCCAGTGACTCACTGAGCGAATAGAAGGAATGTAGAGGCAAGGGCACCCTGTCGACATAACTGTAACTCCGACCCATAATGCACTATCCGACAAACTGATAGACGTCGAGCTGCCCTCAAATTTCTTCATACCCGTCTTCAATGGATATGATGGCACCACAGATCCCTATGATCATCTTTTGTACTACAGCTCGGCCATGGTGGTTCACGGCAGGTCAGACGTCGTTCTCTGTCGAGCTTTCGTAGTCTCATTAAAAGGAGCTGCGCTGGTGTGGATGTCGAACTTACGGCCATGGTCCATCCGTAGCTATGAAGAGCTAACAAGAGTGTTCCTCACATGTTTCCAAGCAAGTATGAAGTAGAAGCAAACTACGCAAAACGTGATGAACATGAGGCAGGAAGCGAAGGAGACTATAAGGGAGTTCCTTGCCCGATTCACCAAGGCGACACTGGAGGTAAAAAACCTACCGCAAGGAGTGGCATATAGCACTTTATGCAACGGGGTAATACACCCTGATCTAGTTCAGTCTCTGGCCCTCGACTTACTAGAAACGATGCCCGAACTGTTGAGACGGTGCAATCAATACTCTAACATGGAGGAAGTTCTGGCCACCTGAGGAATATCTAACAGGGGCGATCAGGCGGAGAAGGAGAAGAAGAGGACTCTGAGACCTAGGGACGACTCTCGTGAGCCGAAGAAGAACAGAACAGATCGGCCTCTTGACACAGCTGAACCTGAGCGATATGAACTTGACCGTTCTCGAACAAACCTGCTCTTAGAGATCCAAAATCAAAAGTACTTTCCCTAGCCCAAGCCAATGAATGCTAAACCAGAGGAGAGGAACCCCAACTGGTATTGTTGATACCACTGAGACCATGGACATGACACTGAAGACTGCAAGTCTTTGAAAAGGGAGATTGATGAGCTCATCAAGGCTGGATACCTCAACCAGTACTTGAAGTAGAAATATGGTGGAAACTGGCCCGAGCCAAGGAGAGGTGATGCCCAGCCTAGCTGAGGTATGGCTGAGTCGTCCAAGGACCCACCCACGGACCGAGCTGAAACATACAATAACCAGCCTGTGGGTCTAGCCATCCTAACAATCATGGGCGGACCCATGGCAGAATCAGTCAGAAAAGCCAAAGCTCACGCGCAGTTCGTATGCGTCACGGAGCAACCTGTCAAAGCCCTCAAAATGGATCCACCCATTACTTTCTCCGACAGAGATCTGGAAGATCTGAACTGGCCTCATAACGACGCTGTCGTGATTCACTTAGTGGTGGCCAACCACCCCTTCCACAAGGTCCTAGTGGACACGGGAGCCTCCGTTTATCTCATGTCATACGAAGCCTTCATAAAACTAGGGCTTGGCACCGGGGCCTTAAAACCAACCCCAGGACCCTTGTACGGATTTTCAGGCATGCCACCTGAGCTAGAGGGAGTTGTTGACTTGCTTGTAACCATCGAACAGGGAGCTCAGACATCCACAACCATGGTCTCTTTCTTGGTTGCCAAGATAGCCTCACCCTATAATGCAATCCTTGGCCGACCTGGTCTCAATGGTCTTGGGGCGATTGTGTCCACTAAGCACATGAAGGTCAAATTCCCAACCAGCAATGGAGTCAGGGAGTGCAAGTCCAGCCAGAAGGAATCCCAGGAATGCTATGCCAACTTTATAAAATCTGTCAAGAAACTGTGCTCGGGCCTAGCATGTATGGTAGAAGTTGTTGATTGCCGAGATGAAAGCCTCCTGACCCGAGCCGAGCTAGTTGAACAGCTACTTACTGTCCCAATCACTGAGGCCAAACCGTCAAGAATAGTTCAGCTCAGAGCACTGCTGAGCTCCCAACACCACGAGGAAATTTTGAACTTCCTCGACAAGAACTCTGATATTTTCACGTGGAAAGCTTCTGATATGCCAGGTATCTCTAGGACCCTAGTTGAGCACAGCCTGGATGTTAACCCTAACTTCAAGCCTGTTCAGCAGAAGCGCAAGAACTTTGCGACTGAGAGGAACTCCATCATCAATGAGGAGGTTAAAAAACTCCTAACAATGAGGTTTGTGAGGGAAGTAAAGTACCCGACCTGGTTAGCCAATGTGGTCATGGTTCCGAAGTCCAACGGGAAGTGGAGGATATGCATAGACTACACTAACTTGAACAAGGCTTGTCCCAAAGACTGTTACCCTTTGCCCCAGAATGACTCCCTCATAGACTCGACTGTAGGCCACGAGATGCTGACCTTCATGGATGTATATTCCAGCTACAACCAGATAAAGATGAAGGTGGAAGATGAGGAGAAAACTGCTTTCCTCACCACTCAGAGCAACTACTGCTACACTGCAATGCCTTTTGGATTAAAGAATGCTAGAGCCATTTACCAGAGGATGGTGAATACGATGTTTTGAAGCCAGATCGGAAGAAATATGGAAGTTTACGTTGATGATATGCTGGTCAAGAGCGCGAAAGGCACTGATCATGTGCTAGATCTGAAGGAGGCTTTCAACGTCCTACGGAAGAATCAGATGAGACTAAATCCAACCAAGTGTGCATTTGAAGTAACCTCTGGGAAATTCTTGGGTTTTCTAGTGTTGCAAAGGGGGATAGAGGCAAACCCCTCAAAGATTGAGGCCATTCAGGAGATGCGTCCACCAAGAAACATTCGCGAAGTGCAGAAACTGACAGGTTGCCTGGCAGCACTGAACAGGTTCTTGTCCCGAGCTGGGGATAGGTGCCTTCCGTTCTTTAAGCTACTAAAAGGAGGAAAAGGCCAACAGTAATTTTTCTGGACAGGGGAATGCGAAGCAACTTTTGATGAAATCAAGGCCTGCCTAACCCGGCCCCCTTTGCTAAGTCGGTCAGAGCCCGAAGAGGAGCTACAGCTTTACCTCGCTACCTCCACGGTAGCCGTTAGTGCAGTTCTCATAAGAGAAGAGGCAAAGACCCAGAGGCCCATCTACTATGTGAGTCATTTGCTCTTGGAAGCGGAGATAAGGTACCGGAAGATTGAGAAGCTTGCACTGGCGCTAGTCGTGACAGCCAGGAAGTTGAGGCCCTACTTCCAAGCACACGCCATTGCTGTACTGACTGATCAACCGCTGAGAAAGTCACTTCACAGCCCCCAGCGTAGTGAGACGTATGGTTAGTTGGGCTGTCGAGTTAAGTGAGCACAACATTGAATTCCATCCAAGAAGCGCAATCAAGGGCCAGGCACTGGATGACTTCTTAGTAGAATGTACACAAATCGAAGAAGCGGCAGAACCTGAGGCCAAGCTGAACAGAAAGTGGGATATCTTCGTTGATGGATCCAACACCATAGCGAGGAGTGGCGCAGGACTTATGGTGAAAAGCCATGAGGAATTCACGATTCATTATGCCCTTAGATTTGCATTCCCCATAATAAATAACGAAGCAGAATATGAAGCCCTGATTGTGAGAATCAAACTGGCAAAGGTGGTAATGACAGACGACTTGGTCACACATAGTGACTCCCAACTAATTGTGAACCAAGTTAATGGCCAATACGAGGCCAAAGAAGAAAGAATGGCCAAGTATTTGAAAGAAGTACATCACCTGGTGACCAGCTTTAGCACGTTCGTGATGGTACAGATCCCGCAGTAAGAAAATGCAATGGCAGATGCCCTCTCTAAACTAGCTACAGCCGACCTCACTGACTGTGCAAGCTCTGTATATTTTGAAGTGCTAGACCAACCTACCTATGAGCAAGAATTGTTGTGCAGCAATACACAAAGAGCCGAGCCAAGCTGAGCTGGATCCCATCGTGGACTATTTACGTGACGGACATCTCCCAGGAGATCAAATAGAAGCAAGGGCAGTAAAAAAGAGAGCAGCCAAATACACCCTGCCAGGGTGGAGTACTTTACAAAAGGGCAATATCCTGGCCCCTGCTGAAGTGCCTACCCCCGAGCCGAGCTGAAGAGATACTTAGCAAAGTCCACGAAGGAATTTGTGGGGGACACATCGTGGGCAGGGCACTGGCCTATAAGGTGCTACGCCAAGGATTCTACTGGCCAAACATGCAAAGAGATGCAATGAAGGTCGTCCGGTAGTGCTTTAAGTGTCAGGTACACGTCCCAATACCACACGTCCTAGTTACAAAACTTAGTTCAGTGATCTGCCCGATCTCGTTCACAATGTGGGGAATGGATATTCTAGGACAGTTCAAGAAAGGAAAAGGGGGAGTTTAATTCTTGATTGTCGCTATTGATTACTTCACTAAATGGGTGGAAGCACGTCCCTTGGCTAGAATCACTGAGCAGGTTGTAGAGAAGTTTGTTAGGGACGACGTCATATTCCGCTATGGTGTCCCAAAGGTGTTGGTCATGGATAATGGTTGACAATTCGACAATAAAAAATTCAGGCTCTTCTGCAGTAACTTTAATATTGATTTTTGAAACACCGCTGTAGCACACCCACAATCGAATGGTCAGGCAAAAAAAATCCAACCACATACTTCTCGATGGAATAAAGAAGAGGCTAGACTGGGAGAAGAACTGGGCAGATCAGCTACTCAGTGTACTTTGGGCGTATCCCACTTCAGCTAGGACCCCCATAAGGTAGACACCTTTCCGATTAGCATATGGGACTGAAGTGCTTACCCCTGTGGAGGTAACCCAAGCCTCGTTCCGATCAGCAGTGTTTGAAGCCTCACAGAATGAAGCCGGGCTCCAAGCAAACGTTGACTTCATAGACGAAGTTCGGGAAGAAGCACTTGTTCGAAATGAAACCTACAAGCAGAAAGTCCGACAGTATCACAACTAGAGGGTCAAGCCATGGGGATTCGTAGTTGGGGACTTAGTCCTCAGGAAAGCAGCAGCAGCAAACCCAAGAAGTGAGGCAAGCCCAGCGCGAATTGGGAAGGCCCTTACATAGTCTCCAAAGTGGTGCGCCCCGGCACATACCACTTGCAGACTCAGGGGGTACAGCTATACCAAGGGCATGGAATGTTGAAAATCTAAAAAAATTCTACCAGTGAATAGTTTTTTCAGTCGATTGCATTGAAATCCCATCGATTGGGTGTTAGTCTTGAAGATTTTATACTATCAACACCTTAGCAGCTATTCAATTTTTATCACGAAGCAGATTAGATTCTATTTTGAAGCAATGTATTTGTCCCAAGTGCATCACACACATCAATATACTATGAAGTTTCTCTCAAATATCTGACTCTTCCAAGATTGAGTACAGCTCGGCAGCATTTAAGACCGAGTTCCATCTCGGTGCCACAAGACCAGACCCTAGTCTGGCGACTCAAAGACCTTAACCAATAAGGCACAAAGACCGGGCTCTAGCTCGATAGCATCTAAGACCGAGTTCCAGCTCAGCGCCACAAGACCAGACCCTAGTCTGGTGACTCAAAGACCTTAACCAATAAGGCACAAAGACCGGGCCCCAGCTCGGCAGCATCTAAGACCGAGCTCCAGCTCGGAGCCTCAAGACCAGACCCTAGTCTGGCGACTCAAAGACCTTAACCAATGAGGCACAAAAACCTGGCCACAGCTCAACAGCATCTAAGACCGAGCTCCAGCTCGGCGCCACAAGACCAGACCCTAGTCTGGTGACTCAAAGACCTTAACCAATAAGGCACAAAGATCGGCCCACAACTCGGCAATATCTAAGACCGAGCTCCAGCTCGGCGCCATAAGACCAGACCCTAGTTTGGTGACTCAAAGACCTTAACTAATAAGGCACAAATACCGGGCCACAGCTCGACAGGATCTAAGATCAAGCTCCAGCTCGGTGCCACAAGACCAGACCCTAGTCTGGCAACTCAAAGACCTTAAACAATAAGGCATAAAGACTGGGCCCCAACTCGATAGCATCTAAGACCGAGCTCCAGCTCAGTGCCATAAGACCAGACCCTAGTCTAGCGACTAAAAGACCTTAACCAGTAAGGCACAAAGACCAGACCCCAACTCGGCAGCAACTAAGACCAAGTTCAACCTCGGCACCACAAGACCAGACCCTAGTTTGGCAACTCAATGCCATTACCTACTAAGGCATGCAAGCCCGAGCCCCCCGGCTCGGCACCTCAAGCCCTTATGCACTAAGGCATTCAAGCCAGAGCCCCGGCTCAGCACATCAAGCCCTTACACAAGAAGGCGTTCAAGACCGAGCACGGTTCGACACCTTAAGACCTTACGTAATAAAGCATGCAAGCCCCAGCCCCGACTCGGCACCACGAAATACCTTAACGCAAGGCATATCAAAAGATTATGCCCCAGCTCGGCACCCCTATGGCTAGTCCAAAGCTTAGCAACCTCCTGTTCCAGCTCTCCAGTTATCAACCCAACATCATTGGCACAGACCTCTTTAGATTGGTCCATTTTCTTCTCAACCTCCGGTTGGCCTGTGATTTTGTGTGGCTCAGCATAAAGACGCTTTGCCTCCTTTGCTTTTGAACAAGCGATAGCCACATCCTCGGACCATTGAGCAGCCTTGGCTGAGAAAGTGAAGCAGTGCATTTCGTATCGAATTAAATGCTGTAAAAAATCGATTTGAACTACTAGTGTGGGGGGCTGGTGATGAGGCAAAATATATCCCCTTCCTCAGCATGGCTGAAGCATGTATGCAAACCTGAACAGGACAGACATACTACCTCAGGCCTACATAAGGCCGTACTGCCACCTCGGCCTCCATCAGGCCTGCTACCACCTCAGCCTCCATCGGGCCATGCCGCCACCTCGGCCCCTACTAGGCCATGCTGCCACCTTGACCTCCATCAGGCCGTGCTATCACCTCGGCCTCCATTGGGCCATGCAGCCACCTCGGCCTCCACCAGGCCATGCTGTCACCTCGACCTCCATCAGACCGTGCTGCCACGTCAGCCACCTTCAGGCTGTGCTACCACCTCGGCCTCCATTATGCCGTGCTACCACCTCGGCCTCCATCAGGCCGTGCTACCATCTCAGCCTCTATTGGGCCGTGCAACCACCTCGGCCTCCACCAGGCCGTGCTGTCACCTCAGCCTCCATCAGACCATGTTGCCATGTTGGTCACCTTCAGGCCGTGCTACCACCTTGGCCTCCATCAGTCCGTGCTACTACCTAGGCCTCCATCAGACCGTGCTACCTCCTCGGCCTCCATCATGCCGTGCTGCCACCTCGGCCTCCATAGGCCTTGAACAGGACATACATACTACCTCGGGCCTCCATCAGGTCGTATTGCCACCTCGGCCTCCATTAGGCTGTGCTACCACCTTGGCCTCCATCAGGCCATGCCACCACCTTGGCCTCCAGCAGGCCGTGCTGCCACCTCGGCCTCCATCAGGTTGTGCTACCACCTTAGCCTCCATCATGCCATACTACCACCTCGGCCTTGACCAGGTCGTGCTACCACCTCGGCCTCGATCAGGCTGTGCTACCACCTCGGCCTCTATCAGACCATGCTGCCACCTCGGCCACCTTCAAGCCATGCTACTACCTCAACCTCCATCATGCCGTACTATCACCTCGACCTCCATCAGGCCGTGCTGCCACCTTGGCCCAACGTCAACAATAAGGTTTCCAGAAATGTGTTTTCGTCCACCTTACATTCAAGGAACGTAATCCCTATTCTGAAGGACCGGACTCTATCCACTACACGTCATCATAGATGTCACACAGTTGGCCTTTCCAAGATAAGAGGGGAATATTCCCCTGAAATATTCCTAGAATCACAGAGCCACTCCCCTTGAGGACTCCTAACGTACACAGGACTCTTCACAATCGTCTCCCACTCTCCCTCTATCAGCAGCCTATAAATACCAAGGTAAGCCTCCATCATAAGGGGATCACTCACTTCTCTTACTGGAAAAGCTCTCTTGAGCATCTGCTGTGGAAAGATCTGACTTAGGCATCGGAGAGTCCCCCGTTGGGTCAGCCCGGCTCTCCCCTGTCATCTCTTCTGTGCAGGTTGGCCAAAGCACCAGGGACTGCAAAGAAGATCGTTCAATCAATTTTTGTCGCATCACTGCCTCTTAAGTCTTAAACATGAATTAAAACCCTTTTCCCATATTCAAATTGTTCGCATATCTGTAGGATTTATAAATTAAAAAAGAAATCAGAGCATACTGGGAATTGAGGTCAGATCGGAAAATTCCCTTTTTCAATGAGCTAACCAGGTGAGGGAGCTTGTGAGGCAGCAGCTCCAGATCCATTATGATCCGTTGTATCCTGAAGAAATTCGAAATATGTTAGTGAGAAACCTTTTACTTATACCAATCTCTCCATATTTGATTGTTTCTGGGATGGATTCATGTATTCTATTAATATTTGATGCTGGAGATTATTTTTTGTTTTTCTAACTCCGGCAACATTTCCACTTTTTTATCTGAAACTTTCTTCAGCAGATCCAACCGATCCCTAGATAATCCTTCGGAGAGAATCGTCAAAATGGTTCAAATTCGCAAAAGAGAAACAGATCAGACCAATCCCCAAAAGATCCATCCGAGAAAATTGTCAAAATGATTCAAAATTGCAGAACAGAGAGAGAAAGAGAGATGACTTTAAGTTGCACAAATCAAACCAGATGCCCACTTTCACTTGGCCAGATCAAGCGAGGTTTTTGGCAAGTCTCCTCCGGGAAGGAAAAAAAATCTACAAGAAACAAGGTCTATCAAACACCCAAAATTCCATTTCTGGTCCAAAAAACGGAAATTTTTGTTTGAAATGGCAGAAACGTAATCAAATGGGCGTTACTTTATGTCATTATGTTCCATAATACTTGATTGAGCCATAAGATCAACTAGCATCAAAGTTCTGTAAATCATTTATAATTTGTTCAATCCTCTTGTTATAGAACTTGAGTAGCTATATCGATTACCAACAGAGATTAACCCTCAATGCAAATGTTTGTTGAAGGAAACACCAAAAGAATCAAGGGGTGAGATCCATTTCAACACTAATCGTATGATGACACAAGTATGGTTGACTCATATAGGGGCAGTAATCAAGATTAAATCTGAGATTCCTTTGATGAATTAATGATGATTAACTGATTTCATTTGAAAAATTGCATTTTTTATGACCAACTAGATTTGCCGGAGGATTCTAGCTAGGAAGGCTCAACTTCCAATTCAATACATAAGTACCGGAAAGTAATCCTAGTCTTGTATAGTAAGGCACCGTTTGACAACGTTTTGTTTCTCCGTTTCTGGTCTGCATTTTCTTGTTCCCAGAAACGGAGAAACAACCTAAAAAGCATTTGATAAAGTTGTTCTGTTTGACCCGTTTCTAAGAACATAAATCAAAATTTATGCTTATTTACAATTTTAGAAACAACTTTGACAAAGCAAGTCAAACTTGTTTCATCGTTTCTAGAAATGAATTTGAGAGAAAAAAAAAAAAGCTGTCGTGCCCGATAAATCTCTCAACTATTTTAACCTAAAAAGAGGCATCCGAACCCTCTCTCCCTTTTGGGCATTAGATGATACTATTAGGTCTTTTAGTGGCATTATGTTTGCAAAAAACGTTTCGAGAAATAGGTTTATCGAACACCAAAAAATCCATTTTTGTTTCTGAAAACGTGAAAAGCCGTTGCACAAAAATAACAGAAATGTTGTCAAACGGTGTCTTGGTGAATGCCATTAAATCAACTAGGGTATTTTCTCGGTAAGCAATTTGGGAGATGTGAGGACGAACAGCCATAACTTTATTTTCCAGTGAGAATAAAGCAGGATATCATCTCATCATGGACATAGACAATCTTATCGAACCGGCCATTTAAATCTTTGTGTTAATTGTATGATTTTTGTGCTTGATTTTTATTCTTTTTTACATCATCTTAGCCTCTTAGAGATCTATTTCAACACTCAAGCCATCAAGGATGAAAGAGATTATATATTAGAGAAACTTATAATTTATTCGGTAGGATACAAAATAAAATTTTTTACATACCCAATAGGCATTACCAATGGCAAAATTAATGGCAGTATCGATCTCAACAAAAATTGGATGAGATAGCAAGAAATGCTACAAGAAGGAAGGCGATAGATGTTGGAAAGTTGCATCTTTTCATTGATCAGAGTAAGGTTTAATGAAAGCAGAATTCATTTGCCATATCTTGAGAGATGCAGTTATGTTGGCCCCCGTTGCATTGTTGAAAAGGAAGAGTCTGGCTGCTCCATATATGGCCTTTGTTGGATAAACCCGCGAGCTGATTACTGTTCTTCCACCTTGAGCAAAACTTTCTACTATGGAATGATCAATCTGTTCAGCCATCAGTGCCCCAACAAGATCATCAGGATCAGTCTTTTTCTTTTTCTTTACATTGTTAATACACCAATTAAGACTAATAATACATACGATTAGATTCATAAACAAGTAATAACTTACCATTAATCTCATTGATAGTGTTTCGCCATTAAGTACAGGAACCTTGCTTCCATAAACAAGTTTACCCACATCATTGGCCTCAGAAGATCTTGATTCGTCGCTGCAGAAGAAACTTGAGACATTGCCATCACTACCCTTAACTAGGTAGAAATACACAGGCGTCTGCTCGGAGAGGGTCTCATCTGCAAGAACCAATAGACCAAAGGGTCCCAATGCACCCTGACCAGCAGCACCACCACTGGTGGTGCAATTGTAAATTACGTCTGCTCCAATGGTTTTCTGCAAAGCCTCCTCATCTATCTCAAACTCGGCAATTATGTCCAACTGTCAACACATCAAATAACTCCCCATATAAGCTAATAATTGCAGGTGAAACAAGGTTGGGTTGCGCCGGGTTTCTTACCACCCAGCCAACTCTAGATCCCAAAACTCAATACAAGCCCAATCCAATCTTACCGGATTCATTCCTAATCCCAACCCCGTCGGGTCCATGCCAACCTAACCCAACCGTAATTGACCTTGATTGGACCGGGTTTCTTACCACCTAGCCCAACTCTAGGTCCTAAAACTCAATACAAGCCCAATCCAACCTTACCGGATTCATTCCTAATCCCAGCCCTATCGGGTCCATGCCAACCTAATCCAGCCCTAATTGACCTTGATTGGATCGGGTTTGTCTTAATTGGCACTGCTTTCTGTCATTGGACTAACCCTAATTGACCCTATTTTTACCATATGTGTTATCTACAAAAAAAAAATAATAATAAATAAATAAATAAAAACAAAACACCAATAAATCAAATGTAAAAAACATTACTTAAATTATAAAATGCAACAAAATAATAGACAGAACACCTAACCATAAGAATCAATAACTCAAATTTCATTATTTTGAGTAAAAGTATAAGATGACAACTCAAATTTATATTATATAAATCAATGTTAAAATCAGGGCCGATTTAAGCTTAGGCCTCAATCCAAGCCCAGCCAAACCCTAACCCAAGGTCAGCATTTTCAACCCCAACCTACCATCAGAATCAGAAACTTTAACCCAGGCCAATTCGGGCTCAGGATGGGTTTGGGCCATCAAATTCAAACTTACACCCCTATTTATACTAGTTATAGGAAAAATATATCATACATCGAACATAACGATTTATGTGGTTCACCCAAGATGGGCTACGCCAAACAAAATACAAAACCTTAACTTTTCACTGCCATAACACCTATATATATATATATATATATATATAACAACTCGCTCATTACATAGAGAAACCTAATCCCCGGAAATACAAAATTAGTATAAATATTCCCAAAAAAAAATTCAGGAGCCCCTGTACCCCATGGGTAGGGGCTGCCTACCCTCTTGCAACCCCATGGGCTGCTCACCATTGTTGGAAAAAAATCACCTGTACTTCCTTATATAAAATTGAGATTTGGCTTTACCAAATAACACAAAAGAGAAGAAAATTGTACCTGGGTAGCTTCGCCAATGTCAAGCGGCACAACTGATCCAGCATCCACCTTCACACTATCGAATTCCAGAGTAGTATTCTCTCTCAAGCTCACCACCTCCTCCACTGGCCATTGTAGAATATTGGTCCCTGTCTTGTTATCGAACACCACCACCCTCGGTATGCTCTGCAATTACACACAACAAGGACAAAGCCTTACGTAGGAGCCTTACTTTGATTTGATCCATTTCAGATTCTTTGAGACAATTTAAGCAGAACTCAAGAAATGAAAAATAATAAGGAAATAATTAATACCTGAACGGAAGCCCAACCCTTTTCAATGTCAGCAGCCTCGCTATCGGTCTCACCGATCCAACCCCAAAGAATCCTCCTCTGCTTGTTCTGATCGTAGAATGTCTTCGAAGCGTAGTACTTGCCGTAATCGTACCGCATCCCAATGCCCACGTCCTCCTCAGGGTTATCCGGCGTCCACGTGTCGTTCTCCTGATCGTAGATCCCGAGAGCGTAATAGTCGTGCTTGTTGTCGTCTAGGCTAGCCTTAAGCACATGCTTCACTCCTGGCCCGTTCACTGACGTGTCAAGACCGTTCTCGCCGGTGGTGGAGACGGGATAGAAGTCCACGCACTCCCACATGCCAGTTCCCGGAACGGCGTGGAGGACACCTTCGAGGAGGGCGTAAGATCGGAAGTCCGTCGTCTCGTAGACCAGAGAGATCCCCGTGGTGTTAACCTTGGACCCTAGGGTGACTCGCCAGGTGTCGTTCGTGCTGAACCAGGCCGTGGTCGGATCACGGAATTCGGTCGACTCGATTCCTGCGGGTGGGACTATGACGGGATTGCCAGGGTACTTGAGCCACTTGAGGAGGAGAGGATCGGTGGGGTCGGCCGGGTAGGCCAGGTTTTGAACCTGGACCGACTCGTTGGTGGAACCGGTGTAGAGAACGAGGACAGTGCCGTTGGGGAGGAGGGTAGCAGAGCCCGTCCAGACACCGTTGATGTCATACCATTGGTCGGGGACCATGGCCAAGGGAAGGTAGAGCCAATGAATCAGGTCCTTTGATACGGCGTGTCCCCACGTTATGTTTCCCCAAATTGCGCTATCTGGGTTGTACTGGTAGAACAGATGATACCACCCCATGTGGAACATTGGGCCTGTCACAATTTCACATTTCCAATTTTACCCTTTCAGTTTAATTTATTTACAATTTCTCCTAATCCCCCATGTGATGGTAAGCATGGTTTGGTAAACTACTAGACAAATCTAAGATCTAACCACATGGACCTATCGCCTCAAAAGAAAGGTTACTATCTTATTGTAACAGATGGGAGGGGAGGAGGATGGGATTCATGAATGGACCAAAGAAAATAAGACATTTGCCAATTGGCAAGTCACATGTGTTTGGGGTTGGGCGCGGCAACGTAAACCATGTGACAATCTGATGCTTCTATTACTGGATTTGGATCTTTTTCAACGATTTTTCCTCCAACCTTTCACATGTACGTAATTTAACATTTGAATAGATGCAGTTCTAGGTGATTGATACATAAGATACATGCAGGTGAAAGATTGGAGAGCCGTTGAAAAAGATCCAAATCATCGACTCTCCTAAGAACAGCGTGGGACGCTAGTGTTCTTTATTTATTTTTCTTTCTTACTTCTTGACCTCAAGTGAGTCGAGTCCCTGCTGCAATTCTATGACGTCGTTCAGAAAAAAAATGAAGTGATGAATTTGGATACGGAAATGGAAAAAAGATCATTCACTTTGTCAGGTAAAGGACGATTCTTCCACTTTCTCTCTCTAATTATTGAAATAAGTCTACTACAGTATCCTTGTTTCAATAAGATGGATCGAATTGGGTAGTTTCCTTGAGTTCTTCTCTATTTCATTGGTTGGATTGGACTGTCTCATGGATTTCAGTTTCTAGAATTTCAGTTCAGACTTCAGACCGCCATTGCCTATTTGATAAGAAGCAAGGGGATCACAATGCCGATTTAAAATAATAAAGTCAGAATCCTTAAGTCCTATCCCTAATTATTACTTCTTCAAAAGCCCAAAAGGGTTTTCAATGGATTTGATGGATGATGACTGATGGCGCTTACTAATTTTTGTAAGTCATCCTAAATTGAAACAAGAATCAAAAGATAGATAAATAAAGAGATGGATGAGGAGCCGTACCATCTGGATCTGAAGCAGAAACAAGCAGAATCCCCCAAACCAGATTAGCAAGAAGAAACAATAAAACCCAGATCAGCAAAAGCCAAACAACCAGTCTTGTCTATGTGGTGAAGAAAAAGAGATAAAAGACAAAAAAGGTTTTGTAGGGGTAAGAACTAAGAAGAGATTCAGTTTTGGTAAGGGGGTTTCCTACCATTCATCCAGTTCTTCTCTGGCTGAAAATGATAGGCAGTTCTCTGCCAAGCTAACATGGCGTTTGTCCATGAGTACCCATCGCCGGAGAATTGTCGGAATGCCTTCTCGGATACCCCCTTCGCCACCCCTCTAGACACCTGCTCTGAAATCTCCAATGATCCACTACCTCCTTCTATTACTTCTGGGGTCTCCGATCTCTGGCTGCCCAACAACACCACGAAAAAAGCCAGGAAAAACACCGCGGAGCTGGTCGATACAAAAACCTTCATGGGTCTTCGGCGATTCGCTGGGATCTCTTGCTGAACCTCCTCATTTGGTAGTGGAGCATAAGAACAGGGTACTTCGTGTTCGAGATCAAGGTTGATGTGCATGGTGGTGGTTGCGGTGTTAGTGGTGGTGGGGAGGTGGTGTTTTGCGAGTTGCGACTTGCGACTTGCGAGTCAAAAATAATATATAGAGAGAAGAGTCGTTAAATCAGTAATTTAATAGTAAGTTTTTCTGGTCAATACTTGGTAAGTGAAGGAGTGTTCGTGGGGACTAGTGTGAGCTGGACTGCGTCACAGCGAGAGAGAGAGAGAGAGAGAGGAACCGGATAGCTCTTCACTGTTCAGTATCGAGTTTCGAAAGTTCTCTTATCTGATCTGATGGGGCCGAGAATTTGAGTATCGGAAATCGGATTTGCGTGTCGGAGATGGGGATTGGCTGCATTTCCAGCACAGGAGGAGGAGGAGAGACTTGAGAGGGGAGAGGAGGGCCCCACGACAATCAGGGGACAGGGACTGTGGACCCCGCGTCACGAGCCCCCTCTCTCTCTAGCTACAAAATTCACAATACAAAAAGAGTAGAGGTCATGTCCGTGACTTTTTCTAGTCATCAATATTCTTTGGTGGGACTATCTAACCGTTTTTTATCGTTCCGTCTTAATTTTTTTTTTTTCTTTCTGGGTAGGAATGTAGGATGCTGTTTCCGATTACCCCGGTTTTATTCTTAAGGCTATGTTTGGGAAAAAAATTGACTATCACCCGGATTCCGGATTGGGATTCAAATTCTATGTGGTGAGTGGTGAGTGGTGAGTGGCAGTGAAAATTTAACGGTTGAGAGAGTTTTGATATGCACCTCATTCAACGGTTGAGACTGATTCAGATCATTCATCCATATCGTTTCAGGGGTAAAATAATAAAAATTTTGAATTTAAAAAAAAAAAGCAAGGGCAAAACCGATCGATACATGTTGATCTAATACCGATCCAAATTGGTATCTGTTGATACCAATATCGATATAGATAGCGTCCCCTAAATCCATGATCCTCATTATGCTTACTGCTTCCTGTAGAGGATTTTTATGCCCTGGATTGTACTACACATAATAGTAGGTAAAGAAATAGAATAATTTAGTTCTCTGTACGGTTTATAAATATCCCTTTAGGTTTTAGTATTTTTTAAATTTCATTTATTTGACCGTCATAAGGGTTGCACCTACTTGACTACAACCCATGCAACAACTAAATTTTGTTTGTTTATATGCTTTACAATATGTATTCAATTATTTCATGGCATTAACTAAAAAAATAAAAAAATTATTTCATAGTTGAAGAAGGTATTTTGGAATTTGCACACAGCAGCAGTGTACAAACCATTTGAATCAGAGTCGAATTATCCCATTATTAAACAAGGTTGGATCTTAATTTGAAACCATTTTGATTTTAGGATTGGCCCCTTAGCCTTGGAAACGATTAGGAACCATCCCATTTGAAACCTATATTAATAACCTTAATCCCTCCCCACCACCTAAAATATTAAAAACCAACAACACACAGATAAGGATGTTAATCAGTTTGATTTCGATTGGGTAGAAAGTAAAATCTAATTATTTATTACATAGTTCAAATATCCAAAATCAAAATTAAATAATAAGTTATTTCTAAATAGTTGCAATTAAATGTATTTTACCATTTTTTTTTTGGTTAGAATTAATAGTTCTGGACCCAATTGAGAACAGAACTAGTTTTAAAAGTCTAATAAATAAATCTGACGTTGTTAGTTGGGCTTCATTCATGGCATATGGATCCAAATTGTGAATTAAAAATAAAAATAATTTAAATTAATTTACATAGTGTTAGTACATTAAAAAAATAAAAAAATAAAAAACGTAGAAAGCACAGATAGAATGCCAAGATTAACCAATTTTTTTAATCAATTTTGGCATGTGTCAGAACAAAGTTTGCAAATCTAGAGATGGTTTGAGAAAATTAGTTGGAGGAAAATAAAGTAAAAAAAATTGTGGAGCTTGTACTGAGGATGCGCCATCCAATGGTCAAAGTAGGTCATCCAATCCTTGTATATCCATTAACAGATTTTCCTCAAGCAATGGTGGAACACTTAGTAGAACGGAAGCTACTCACGTGTTTATATCTTCTTAGTTTGGTGAAGATATCAAATTTGAAATCTAATACTTATTAGGACATTTATATTTGGTAGGTCTGTTCATGGGATTGGGGAGCAATGGTTAGTTATCGGCCTGGGTTAATACTGATACTAAAACTGTATCAGTTTGGATAGATTAATTTTGTCTTTAATTTATAAAGAAAATAAATTTTTTTTTTTACAATTTTACTTTTATTTTGATATCAATATTCAACTCAGATCAGTTGATCAGATATCGATACTTAGAACCATGAATGCCGATTAACGGGTGTGTAACTATTATATATGTTGACTACTAACCAATCAAACGGTCATCCACCTAAAAACTTTTGTATGTTGGCATATTGGGACTAATTTATTAAAGGGTTTAGGTAGGTTACGTTTGAAGATCTGTTAGGTGTTTGGAAGCACAAAGGAATACAGAGGGACCACACCAGGATTGAGGTTTTGGGATTGGCCGGATTATATTGATATTGATATCTATCCGATCATGGATTGGGCATTGATATCAGATCAAAGGTTAAATCATAAAAAATAAAAAAAATAAAAAATAAAAAATAAAAAAAAGGGTAAAATAGATCGATTGAAATTGTATTTGATTCCCAAGAACTAAATCTTTGATCTCCAACACTACCATATAATTTTAATCAGAACTAGGGAAAAAAATCCCTGTTGATCTAAAAAAGATCACTGTGCCCTGACCTCATCGTACGTTGAGATACTCCAAAGTCCTAAGTGCCCCTCATTGGGGCCATGCTGGTGTTGCCTGCGCTAGATCTGTAGGATTCTTCTGCCCATTAGCATTAATAGTAGTAGTTAAAATGGGATATCTGAAGGCCCACAAGGTGTGGGGAAGAGACGTGGAGGAGCGATATACACGTTTTGTGGATGGAAATAGAGGTTTGAAGCTTCTCTCAAGGCAAACCCTGGGATTCTCCAGATTGGGCAAGAGTTCACAGTTGGTTTTTTCTCCTAATCTAACTAGTGTTGATGGAAACTGGAAACTGGAAACTGGAAACTGGAAACTGGAAATTGAAAGCCCAGAATCAATAAGTACAAGCCTGTGTTTCTTCAAACATATCCATGATTGGATGACCCTATCCTACCTTCCATGGGTTGAAGCCCCTGACCATGTGAAGACTCTAGGCCATTCCAAGAACTAATAGAGAAAACTTGAAACCAATCAAGCACTTACAAGTGCCATTTTTGTATCAAAATTCAAAACCCCAAATCCTTTCCACCTACTTGCATGACTTTGCCAATTGGACCACGCTACTACTACTGCATGAATTCATACCAACACACAACACCCCCGCCCCCCACCCCCACCCCCACCCAAAATAAAAGAAGCCCCAATTGAAACCAATCTGAAGGTGAAGAGAAAAAAAACACATAAAGGGATTGTCTAAATGACACCCCTATAGGTGTTTTTAGACACTTTTGATTGCTTCTTCTTCTTTACGCACCTATCAAATTTTGCATGTGTTAAGTTTCAGCTCAATCCGAGTGTCCCAAGTAATAAAATAACTAGGTATTAGAAAAAAAAGGGGAAAAGATTATTTGAGTCATAAGGTAAGGTATGCTTGCATTTTCTCATAAGAAATGACCTTGTTACCTTTCAATATACGATATTGTTTTATTGTATCTCATTAGTGCACTCTTCTATGCCACTTGATCAGAAAACCATCTTCCTACAAAGAAATGAACCATTACTAAGAGATCGACTACAGTGGGTGCATGAAAATACATGTTAAGGTAGTATGCCTACATATAAGGGCACACATAAATATTCAGTTTTAAATTTGAGCTGAGGCTTTACGGTCGTCTCTTTGTCATCTGTCACGTTTCCACATAAGAGGCTCTTGGAGAATGAATGTGGTATCAAACTGGATTTGGACTAGACTCGGGCAAGCTAGTTTGACCAAGACGTATTGGATTTTGAATTAAACCTAGAACTTCTAATTATGCCAACCATGCATTAATAAAAATTAATAAAAAAATTCCCTAAAAGATAGCGTCGTCCATATACGGATGCAAAGACTATTGAAAACATTAAAAGAAGCATCAACATACATGAAATTTCCACTTTTCATGATTTGCCATATCACTATTCTCTTTTGGTGCTTAATTAAACTCTGCGCAATCGTTGTCTTAATGTTGATCCCTTCTTCAATATGATCATATATTATTAACTTGTATTGAGATAGTGCTTTAAAAAATCATTTGTACCAGTGAAGTCAGTTTAGAAAGAAGTGGATCAAGCTTCTGGTTCTCCACTTCCCCAACTCTTTTTTTATTTCGCAAAAAAGGAGTAGAACGGTTGTTGTACTAGGTTAGGCAAAGCCGTTCAGTCAAATTTTGATCACGTGCATTGTCAACAAGAAGTCTATTACCTTCTTTCTTGACTTTTATTTAAACGTTGACCCTTTTTTCCTAAATGCAAAATTGGGATTGAGTAAAGATTTTAATTTTCTATGCAACGGAAAAGGAAGAATGGTCTCTACCTCGTATACAAGGGGTGAAAATGAAATGATCACACCGCCCCCATGAATGATGGAAATCATGTCAATATTGATGTTTTTATATATGTCCATTGTCTCTCACAAGTTGACAGAAGAGTTACTTTTGCCTTTTAGGGAATCGACTCCCTAGGCTATGCTAGGAAAAAAAAATATATTGAATTTGATGTGGAATATAGATACAGGAAGAAATAATTGCGTATTACACTAACATAGGGGTCAATGGATGCACATGTAGAAGCATCAGAAAATGTGAGACAGTCATTTCGTCCCTTGGTCTCTAAACACAGTGGTTACACTGCCTTTCATGCTTCCTTTTTTGTTATGATTTTTATTGTATTATGTCTTTATGCTATTTTCTTTCATTTTTCTTTTCTATGCTTAAAAAAAAAAAAAAAAAAAAAAAAACCTTTTGCTCCTTTCTAAACAGTCAAGGAACATTTTTTTTTTTTAGCACAATTATTCCAGGACACCAATGGGGATTATCTTTACCTCAACTGAGATGACACATGCCCTTATTCGTAACTTTTCCCCTTCCATATAATGGGAGCGATTGTCATAAGGTTTTATCAAAATTAATGTCGATGGATCTTCTCTTGATACTCCTAGCATTGGTGGAGTATTCAGAAATCATGATGGAAATTTTATCTCATTCTTCTCCAAGGGTATTGGGATAGCCTCCTCTATTTCGATTGAGGCCTCTGCCATTCTTCATGGTCTGCATTCAACCATTCATATGGATCTTCATCACATATGGATTGAGAGCAACAATCTCATGGTTATTAACATTCTCAAAAAAAAATGTTTCTTTTTATTTCGTGGAGAATAACCCCAATTATTTTTGAGTGCTGGTCACTTTGCCCGCTTTTTGATTCTGTGGTGTTTCATTACACACTCAAAGAAGGAAATGAAATCGCTAATTGTCTCACCTCAATGGGAGCTCATTTTCAATCTTATCTCTTGTGAGGTCCTTCCCCTTCTTATTGTATTTTCCCCCTTCTGGTTATTTAGTTGTAAGAGAAATTAAAAGGAAGGAAAGTGAAATTTTCATACTTAAAAAAGAAATATATTTAATCATTACTCGTGTAAGTTTCACTTCTCTTTGCATCCAAAACCCTTTTCTATAATATGAAAAATAAAAATTACATGTAAATATATCATTACTAAATATAGTTAAAAATACTAAGTACTTTATACAATTACATGGGGGTAATGATTATAAACATTTTTTTTTAAAGTATAAAAATTACATTTCCCTTCCTTTTAAATTCCTATTGCAACCCAACAAAGCCAAATTTGCTGTCCGACTTCAGTGGGATTTTACATCCTCATGCCCATTAATAAAAGTCATGTTTATAATATAAATAACAATAATAATAATAATAATAATAATAATAATAATAATTAATAAATAAATAAATAAATAAAAACAAATAAACAAACAAACAAACGTATTTCTTTTCAGGCGTTTAACATGATTCACAACTTTTATTCCTATTTAATTTAAATTAAAATAAAACAGTAGTCAGAAATAGCTGAGGAACTATATATGATGACAAATCTCGCACCAAAAAAAAAAAAAAATACAATTTGATTTATGCATTATCCTTAAACGTGCACGTCTTTTTGTACCTCAAGGATAGTGTAGCTCTTCACCGATGGAACCATTAATGAGTGCAGCTCTGCTTTCTCTGCTTTTTCCCATTCACCTCCAAATGCTGACACATCAGTTTTCTTCCTCCAGATTCCATTTTTTCAGCAAAAAAATCCTCAGCATGAGAGACAGTAAACATTCCTGAAGTACATGCCAGGCCCCTCCCAACCATTAGATCTTCATGGTCACTCATGGCCAGCCGCAGAGGATTTGAGTCATCTTTTTTCTCTTCCAATGTGTTCATATCCTTCATCATATAGAATTAAATTCAACTAATTCAGAAATGGTTCTTGACGAAGACAAATCAGAAGCAGTTTACTGGGTTAGGTTGACCTTGAGATGTTTTACAATGAAACAAAGTGACATACTCCCGTCGGATTTTAAAAAAAAATCTAATTTGATTTAACAGAAAGTTTGCATTGGCAACCATGGACCATTGGGTTATGCATCTGTCCACATTTGGACTTACTTCTTAGGCAGAATAATAGATGGCTGATATCAGTACACCATGTTTTGTGTCTCACCTGTAATCTTCAACGACTGGATATGGAGATTCAACAGATATATGAAGCATCCTAAGTCCCAAAGTGAACCGATGTAGGATTATTTCCAACAATCAGAGTCCTTGTAGGAAGATGGAATTCTTTGTACATTCTCTTTTGGGCACCCCAGCAGTTTACTTCTCAGACCAGGTATGCCAATGTCATTATGTGCGGACTTGTCCATCTAGATCACAATCCAAAGTCTCAAATAGAAAGTTGGGCAAGAGGGCAAGGGATCACAATTCAAAGTATCTAACAAAAAAAGGCAACAGATCATCGCCCAATCATGTAACCACTGCACTAGTGTCAGTACCAATGATGGCGCACAGGGGCATATACATAGATGGGATTTTTTGTTTCCCAGGAGGCAGGATGGTAAATCCATGCGCTCAACCAGACATCTTTTCCCCCAAAAAAATACGTAGGATAACCATAAAATTCAGTGGTCAACATCACACAACTAGATGCTAGGCAGTAGGAAATAGGAAATTGTTAAAATTTTCAAGGGCAGTCGATCTCAAATACAAAGCTAGGCCTAAATTTGGATAGTCTGGCATGGTGAACATATCCTTCTATGCTTAACCTAATCGTAGTAAATGCAGAGAAACATTGATCATACCTACCACATATTGCCACATTTTTCTTGTTCTCTTGTAACTTAGAAAAGCTGAAGGCAGGATCTCATATTTCTAAGTTGAACAAAATAGCACAACTTCTTCATATAGTGAGAGCATAGTTCATCCATATATTCCTTGCGGAATACAGCAGTCTGGACATCACCGCAGTGCCTTTTTTCCTTACACATTTGGGGGTGGCCATATCTTCCCAAATAGTTCCTCTACACGTTTTGTTTGATCAACATAGCCCTCCAGTCCAGCAGCCAGAAGCTCCTCTGCTGCAGGCCCCATAGCTGATCCAAAGCTCATTTGGTCCCACTTCACAAGCTGTAGATAAAGAAGAAATCATCAAATGCAGCTCCTCCGAATGTTCTACTAGTTAAAGCTATGTCATTTGCTCAAAGTGAAGCAGAGGAAAGTTAAGCAGAATAAAACCTTCATTGGTGAAGTGATGAAAAAATAAATAACGCAAACGACACTTTGCAATGGCATGTGAAGGAGTAAAGTGAGTGAAAGCGGAGAAAAATCAACAAACTTTTTCCACTTGCTTCCGACCAAAGGCCCCATTGAAAAATTTCCTTCATTTTACGAATTAATTTTTATCATATCACTTCACTCCTAACCAAAAAGGGCCTCAAATAATACAATCAATTGGATAACAATTTAAAGGCACAACATCAAGGAAAAATATAAAGTAGAGCATACTCATATTATTTTTAACTTCAGATTGCAAGATTTCCTGTAGCCAACCTATAAATCAAACTAACTGGTTAATGGCAGGCAAACTTTTAGAGGCACAAAGTCACAAAATTTGTACTTTTACCCAAGAAAAAAAATTCACAAAATTTGCACCAATCAGAATATTTGCCTTTCTTTGTAGGCTGAAAGAGAAGGTAGCTAACCAAAACAAACTAATCAGGAGGTAAGCAAGAGCACGACTTTGGGTTGAGGCACCATCATCCATGTGGTGGCACATCAATTGAACAGTCCAGGTTGGTGCTTAAATCCACCACAAGCTAAATGTGGATAAGAATCATTAGATCATCACAATTATTAGCTCACGACTCACCCCAGTGGCAACATATCCAATGAACAGTCTGGGTTGATCCTAGTTTCCAGAACCATCAAAAGTAAAGTTCAATCATGAAGCTGCTTCCATTATGCGTAGGGTATTAGTCATCCAAATTTGGATATTTTCTTTCTACGAAAATGGCTGACCTGTACAATTTCAGTTCTTTGCACCAATATAACATGGGCATTCAAGTTTATCAAGGGAGATTAAGGTAAGTATTAAACCTCTTCTTCACTGAATTTGAAGGATGCAGCAGATTGTGGGGTTAGTCTCCTCAAGTAAGTGTACTTCTCCTCAGGAGAGGTAATAGATTCTTTGAGTGACTGCAATATCTTCAATGGTGCAATGATATAATCAACCCTGAAAATGACCATCAAAAGCAACATGTCAATTATTCTAAACCGAGAATTATCAAATGTTGTGCATCACTCTTACCCTAGAAGACTGAATAAGTCCTGCTTGTTTCGAACTGCAGCTGCCATCAACTTTGATTTATATCCATATTTGTGAATGTAATTGTATGCCTTGGTTACCTGTATAAATGGAAGATAATCCAAACATATAAAACCTTTTCTAGTTGTTTTGTAGGCCACATGGCAAGGTTTAAAATATCAGGATTAAATTAGGTGTGTAGACTATGCATACCAGTCCCCAGCCAATACAATACCAATAACCCTCCCCCAAAATGCATGTCCCGGTCAGAACCCCTCCCCCCCTTTCCAGCGAGCGGCGGCAGCCAGGATCAGTTGGAATTGGAGTTGGTATGGATTAGATTGGTATCAGCAAAGGCAGAATCCTATCAAATCCCAGATACTGAGGAATAAATCCTGGCTATAAGGGTAAACAACACACTCACGAGCAATCTTCTCTGCTTAGGTTTTTTAGTACACAATCCATTAAAATGGTTTTAAGTGTCTTACAGACCAACAATAACCTGGTGCTTTATGGGATGGAAACCATTAAGGTCAAGGATGATGGGTGGGTTCCAAGCAGATAATGAGGAGTGAAAAGTCAACTTGACTTACCATGCATCTTGGTCAATCTAGGTGACTAAAGACCATAATGCACAAGCACAGGTAGTACCGTAAACTCACTAAGGTAACATCACAATTACCATCATAGGAATCAGGCCACATCCAAACAAGAGCCCATCGTTCCCCTTTGAACCTGGTGGTTCAACTGGAGCAATTTCTAATTCAGGTCAAGCCTTGTGGTCTGGGTGTTTTTTGGTTCACTCAAAACCAGAATCGTGGGTCATCTTTAGAATTATTTTCTTCATTATTTTATTGTTTAATAGCTTCATTGTAAGAATGGAATAATACTTCATACAAATTCCAAGCCAGTTTTAAGCCTGATTTTTAAGAATCCTAGTTGGATAAGGACTTCTCCTACAGCTAGTCCTAGTTTTTTGCTTATTTTTTTATGTCCTGTTTTGACAAGACTTTCCTCTTAGTGACTGCGCTGAGTATCCAATGGCCAGTATCATTGATGCAATCCCAGGTTCCAAAACCCTACTTTGACCCTACTTAGGGATCCCCATGGGCCCACCCAAGCGATCAACATTCAAAAGGGTAATGGCAATTCTCTAAATATCGAGACAAGTTACACCCTTAAGAGTGAAAGAACCAGTGAAGGACCAACTGTAGATGTAATTTGAAAAGATAGGGCTTCCGGAATTTTAAAATAAGAATGGGAATGAATTAAAACTAACAGATAAACTGAGGGGCTTTTTGAATGTAAATGTAATTAAGAAGGAATGACCTTCAACCCACGATAAAAAGCAGCAACCAGCAGTGAACTGATTCTGTTTCTGGTGTGATAGCTCTCTCAAATAGATCCCTTTCAATCTAAAAAAATTTCATGGACAAGTTCCTACATATAGGTCTCTTAAGATCAACCAGCAGCAGACCTAAAGATCAAGCATTGAATTAATAATATTTGCTGCAAACAAGCTCTGGTGACAGTCAAGGAACCAGACTTGAACTTCAATGCGAATCTCACAATAAAGACAGCTTAGGAGTGAAACTTGAGGGTTTGGGTCGTCTAAGATTGTGAACACTACACAAAAATTGGGGTAAAAGGCTACATAGTGGGCCATAAATTTTTGAAATTACATATAATCTGAAATATGCCCTGGAGACATGTTAATCATTTAAGAAGAATTAAAAAGATCAGAATAGATGCAGAGCTAACCAAATCCAAGCCAGGATCTTCTCCTCTTCTGCAGGCAGCTTCTATCTCAGGATCACCGGAATGATTGCGTGCCCAGTCCTGAAGAGATACATCTTCTTATAACGCTCAACCTCTCTTAACAGGAAATATAAATACAAGATGAAGAAAGAAAATTACCCTCATACGGCCGACAAATACTTGGATAACAGAAGCACCAGCTTGTGCAGCAGCTGCTGCTTGGGGAAAGCTGAAAAACCATGACCATATCACCAAAGGTCAGGGAACAAAGTATTAAAGCCATGTCAAAGATTTTTTTTTTAATAGATTTTCAGACACTACTAATTTTGTCATTAAAAATACTGAAATGTTCTTAACTCATTTCAGTCATGTCTTCCTCACAAAAATACCTATAAACAAATGTCAAATGAGTCTGTATGCCTTCAGATTCCAGCAATCTTGAGGCATCTATTCCCTGAAACAGAGACCAAGAGTAAATGAGAACAGGAACCACAATCAAAAATGTTTTGAGAAATTTTATTTTTCCAATGTAAGGAAACCAGCTAAGGCATTTCCTTTCTCAAATACTTACTTGCCAGGTTGAAGGGATCTTGAACAGAAGACGATCCAAAGGGACCTCTTTTTCATAGTATAGCTTTAAGAGATCATGTACCTAAGTTTTACAATAGCAAGGAATCAATTTACCATCATACAAAACTTGAAATTTCTTTAAGAACATTATCATATCCCTTAGGTTTGAATAATCCAATACAAAATTTCCAGGCAAACAAGAAGGCCAGGATATTCAACACCTAAACCAACTCTGAAGTTAATCAAGTCACAGACATTTAGAATCATGCCAGACAGATACATGTATATTTCAATCATAAGGGAAGTGCTGTGCGTGTATGGGTGCCAATGGATGGTGGGTAGATGAAAGGAGTAAACCGTCAAATGAGGTATCAAAACTACCCAAACAACAAATAAAATGGACCTAAACTGAAACAGACCAGCTCTATGTTCATGATTTGAAAAAAAAAAAAGCTCTTGATAATCAAAACAAAAAATCAAGGACTAAACTAAGGTTGGTGCCCCCATAAGTCGAACTAAAGTGCCTCTCATTGGCTCCACACCAGGATCAACCACCAGTCCAAGAACTGGATCAACTGATTTTTGTGTCACCACACAATCCAACAATAGTTTTCCATCTATCAACAACATAGAAAATCAGCTGGAATTGGATCTTCATACTCAATAGTTGTGCAGGCCCAATCAATCAAGGGGAAAAGAAATGCTTGGACACTACCCTCAAAATATGCAAATAAGGACTGATTATTGAAATAACAATTACACAAAACTGCCTTATCTCATAAGTTGTTTGTATTTTGTCCTCATTCTACTTTTAAATTTCAGAAACATCCTTCCCTTCAAATCTTGTTTACTTCTACATCCCAGATTCTGTTTTCTTACCCAAAAGGGTCCTGAAGGTTCCACAAAATTACGAAATTGCCACTATCCATCCACTTTGAGTTATTTATCTCTTTGGTGGGCCCACAGAGACCAACATCAGGGTTTTGGAACACTAGGTTTCATTAATCAGCGAGCAGATTTCTCATATCATCAACCAGAACTCACGCTACTTGAAACAGGTCAAAAGAGTAGCTCCATATGCAACCACATGAAAGGAATAGTATTTACATGTTTCCTCTGATATCTCACATGCACAACTTATTTACTACCTAGAATCCTCTGCCTCACGGTTTGACTATGGTAAGAGCTCTCTTTAGTGCAACCAGAGATTCGAAAGATTTGGGATAAAACTCCTACTCTTTAATCCTTGAGTGGGGTGGCTCATTAGAGTTAAGCGATTCAAACCTCTCACTCCATCTTTCCAGTACCTTTTATCTTTAAGAGTTTTAACAATATGTTTATAAAACTGTTAAGTATACGCATTCATCATTTTTGTCTTCTAACAGATTTGTGCTCCAAGGAGCCATTCCAGACCATGTTCAAGCCTAAAACAGGACAGCCCAGGGTTTTGGGTTTCTAAGGTCAAACTAAAAGGAAATGTGGTGGGCAGTAGGGTGGGATTGAATATTATTTATAGACACTGAAAATAATAGGGAAAGATTAAGGACATATTGGAGTAAGCTCATAGTGCTTCCGCTTCTATGCTTCCAGAAGGCCAGCTCTCAACTTTAAAAATGCCCAGCCAATAGATTATACTGTTTGGAATCTTTAACGCATGAAATGCAAGAACTCAGAATGCTTCAGGCGGCTTCTTGAGCTTATGCAGAAAATATTCCAAACATTATATTTCTATTGGCAGCACACTTTTAAAGTTGAGAAGCTGCCTAGAAGCTTATCCAAACATGCACTAACATATAAGATGCAGTTATAGACTGTAAACAGTACTCTGAACAGTAACCGAGAATAGTAACTAGGGAAAAAGCTTAGGAAGAGAATATAATACCAGATCTGTTGAATGAAGTTGAATAATGTATTTATGTACCTAATATTGTAGTACCTCTATGTAATAGTAAACAAGAAAGAACAAGAATATTCATTGAGACAAGAAGAGAAAGATAAATAGATAAGTGGAAGAGGGATAAAGAGGACAGCAATAAATAATTAGTATAAGAAAGTAAATAGCAGATTTGTTGGTAGCAACCTCACAATCAAGTGACAACTTCAAATACCCAGAATTCATTTGGGAATACACCCCCGTTACTAAATTGACTCACTTTAGGACTTGTAAACCAATAGGAGTGTCACTTCAAGCTACCTAAATAGACACTTATCAAAAAATATATATATATATATTGATGTAAGTTTACTCCCTATATTAATCTAATTACAATATAGCTACTCCCATGAGCGATCAATCCTTTTCCTAATCAAATGAAAGCACTAATTAAATAAAAGGATCTGAATCTGAAACTAATTAGACTTCCTAAATAGAATCCCATCAAATCACACCCCATTAGTAAATTGATCATAGCTTTCCCTATGCAAATTGCAATTGCAAGATCATGGTCCCATTATATAGGTGACTAAATGTCCTTTCAAATAACACCAATATCAAACAAAATAGATATGGTCAAAAGTAAGCACTAAGAAAAGTGAAAAAAAAAAACCTAATGTCCTATAATGCAATGCTCCTGATCACCAAAAGCTAATCCAATGCTCTGGTTGATATAGATCCGGGCCACTCAATTGGGCCATCGGTATGCTCCTGCATCAAAGCAATACTGCCATCAGAGATATTGATTAGAGTGATCTTGTTCAGTCACATTAAGTAGTCTTGGCAAGCTCTTCAACTTAACCTACTCTTAGCCATTCATCCTCCCATAATCTGATTTTGTTTCTGATTCAGACTGATTTGGCTCAGATCATGAAATCATTAAATTTCATGTTTTCCCATATACTTGCCTCGTGAGTTCCTATTACCTGCCTTCAGAGTTTCATCGTTCATGGTTCATGCCATAATTGTATTCTAGCTTCCTTCCCCATATAGTAATACTTTCTTGGCATAATCTAAGCAAAGTACTGCTCTGTTCTAAGTGTTATTTGTTGTATTCCCAGCTGCCCTAGCTTGGCTGGCATACAGAATATGTACAGATTATGCTCAATCCCGTGACATGATTTACAGAAAGACAAGCACGCCTTGCTCTCATCTATCCATTACAAAACTAAGACCATGTCACCAAGATAAGTTCTATCAAGTCTTTGGGATCCTTCCTTTGTGCAGGCCCTGTAGGCTCCATCAATCAAGAAAGCATCTAAATCCAAGCAAATTTTAGATTTTCCTATGATTTCCTTTCAAATACCCTTCTAATACTCTCATTCCGCCGAAACCCCCCCCCAAAAAAAAAAAAAGGGTCACCCAGTTCACGAGGCTCCCCCTACTTCAGGGTTTGGGTGGGGCAAATGTACACAGCCTTACCCCCTGCTTTGCAAGACAGGCTGAAAATCCCCCACAAAATGACAGAGGAGACCGTCCTGAAAAATCTAACCTAAAGATAATTGGACAAGAAAGAACAATTTTCTTTTATCTCAAAGAAAAACTCACTCCAAATGACGCACCATACTGCAGAAGTGAGTAAAATTAACCAGTAGCAAAACACTTCTAGTTTCTACAAGTAAGAAAATCAACTTTTCAAGAACCTGTATATATGATTATTAATGATTCAACTTTTTTCTTTTTTTTGGTAGAATTATTGATCATTTAACTTGAAGAACGAAATGACAAGGCAGGCTACAAATATGAAACTACCATGCACTGAAGTCAACCATTACCAAAATGATCTAAATATATGAACATCAATGCATCAAATTAAAGAATGAAATGACAAGGCAGGCAACAAATGCTAAAATTCTACAGAGTGAACACATTCCGTGCCAAAATGATTTGTATATATGATTGTCAATGCTTTAACTTAAAAAACCAATGACAAGGTAGGAAACAAATGTGAAACTGGTGAACTCAGTTATTGCCAAAATGATCTGAAGAAAAGATAATCATAACAATGGTGCTAGGCACAAAATATTACATCAAA
This sequence comes from Macadamia integrifolia, assembly GCF_013358625.1. Lineage (NCBI taxonomy): Eukaryota > Viridiplantae > Streptophyta > Magnoliopsida > Proteales > Proteaceae > Macadamia > Macadamia integrifolia. The sequence goes on from NC_056564.1 coordinate 23,795,249, forward strand.
GAGTGCAAAGTTGGATTAAAAAAAAAAAAAAAAAAAAAAAAAAAAAAAAAAAAAAAAAAAGAAAAGAAAAGAAAAGAAAGAAAGACTGGATCAGGACATATAAATAGATATCGCAATATCAACCACCAACACAATATATTTTCCCATACTACACAACAATAGCACAGGAGCTAAGAATCAATAGTCAGCATCCAAAAGGTTCTTGAGTTAATACCTTCCTTAGAATACCATGTGTATCATAGGCCAGACGAGCATCCACCTCAGTTGACACTCGACCAGGGACTAACTTCAACAAGTCGCTCCCAACATTCACTAAAGCCTGTGTGTCAACGATTGATTCTTAACAACAGGAGCAATCCAATAAACTAATATCATTGAAATCTAACTCAAGGCTAAATGAAAGGGAGGGCGTGGGAAGGCGTACCTTGTTATAGAAGCAGGACATACGACCACTGGGATCCTCTTGTCCATAGCACTCCGAATCTGCAAGTGCAGTTTCTACAGCGCTCTGCACCCATAATTATTCCCATAATCAATTACTAAAACAAATTGTAGATTAAATAGCTAGAAATAAACACTACATCCCTTTCTTTTCGTTTCCCGCCCTGTGTTTTGCTAGCATCAAGTGACACTCACCCTAAATATTGTATCCGGAAGACCACATATACCTAGAAGCAGGGAAGAGCTAACAGTAGCAGCAGTTGGTGGAAACCTACATTTCGAACAAATTTGCAAGAATATGAGAAAGTTTCACCCAAACCTCAAAAGAAAGAGAATCAGAGAATCAGGATCACGAGATTACTCCTCGAAATCGTCGAAAATGACAGTATCCGGAACAATCTCACTGAAGATCGAAACAGCATCCAATTCAGTACTTAAACCTGCAACGTAAAAAGTATATATATATATATATATATATAAGATGAGATCAAAACCAATCCTCAACAGTCAACATATAAATAAAGACAATATTCGACTCTTGATCCGAGAGGAAAGAGAGAACAAAAGGATAACCAGTCTCAGGAGGCGATGCGTTGCCAGCGGAAGCGCGGATTTGAGGAAACGACCTTTGAAGCTTGAAGAGAGAATTTAGAATGGCAGATCGAACAGCAAACCTGCAGCTTCCCTCCTGTAAAAGCTTAATATGAAATAGAAGGAAATAGGAAGAAGAGTAAGAAAGAGGGAAAGAAGTGAATGAACGAACTTAAGAATCTGGAAAACAAGAAATTACCTGAGAAGATGATGTGAAGAGAGCCGAAGAAGATGAAGGCAACAACACCGACATTTCGATGGGTAATGAAATCTCGACCTCGGTCCCAGACGAAGACGACGCACTTAGTGGTGCTTACCCCTTACACAGGAGAGACGGGTACTTACTACTTACAGTAAAACAGCTAGAGAAAGAAGCGGATAATGTAGGCAAAGTGCCCCCGTAAGTAGAGAAATTATCGAACAAAGCCGGTCCTGAGAAGTTAGGCCTTAGGACACGAGAGGCGAGAGGGAGGGACATCTCATTTTAGATAAAAGAAGACATCTGGGGGCTAAAGTTCCGATAACTTCGAGGACCGGAAGTGGATATGGAATTTTTTTTTTTTGGTAGAAGATATGGATTTTACATTTTAGCAAAATTTGGTGGTTTTTTTTGTTTGATCGGGGTGGGCCCTTCCATCACCGCAGGAAGGGTAGAAATCGTCTGCAATTCGCATCTTGTGCAATTCTATGCAATGCCCCCTGCAGAGGTCGACACGTGGAGATTATGTATTGAATGGTTCAGATTCATCCACCAGTGAAACAATCCAAAACCATGGTTCTCCAATTTAAACCGAATCAGTACTAGTTATTCAAACCAAACCGATTCACATTTTGAATTAAAATCGGAGAGATTTCTATCCCATACTCTCTCTCTCTATTACCTCTCTCCCTCTCTGCCCTAACTCGCAACCAAGCTCCCTGCTTTCACCAAAAAAAAAACCAACGAAGCTCCCTGCTCCCTGCTCTCTCACTCACTGCCCTAACTCGCACAAAGCTCCTTGCTCACCGACGACTGCTCTTCTTCTTCGTTTTCAGCCACCGTCTACGAAGACGACGCAGATCTGCCGCCGGAGAGGTAGGCCGATCTCTTTCCTTGTCCCTCTTTCACTCCCTCTCCCCCTGATTTCTCTCTCCCTCTCTTAACCCCTTTTTTTTTTTCAGCTTACCTTGTTGATACAGCCAGGTCGAAGTTCGATTTTACCCGGGAGAATATTTTTTTCAATCTCTGTGCACGAAGGTAATACTCAACTCTCTTTCTCTCTCTATATCTCTCTCTCTCAAGAGGCATCGAAATCAGATTCTAGTTCTGTGATTTGAATGTGTGAAGTATAGAATGCAGATTTATGGTTACTTTCCTTGGCTGATTTGAATTTGTTTGAAGGTAAAATCTCTATCTCATCTCTTGTGTATTTGCTTGTTGTCTCTGTTGAAACGGCTCGAACCAGGGACATGGTTAGTACATACCCAATGTCCTTGGTTCCTATCTCAGCCCCTTGGGGTATGCTGTAGGAATTCTCTCACAGATGGAGCTACCTAATTTTGATGATAATGGGATTTTTTTTTTTTAATTGAATTGAATTGAACCTGGAACCTTTTAAGTGATTCATTACAAATTTTACAATTTGGGGAAGGAGTCTTTAGCTCAAAATGGTAGAGCACCTGGGTTAATGCCAAGGTTCTGGTGGTTCGAATCCACCAAGACTCGAAGTTATAATACCCAGATGTATTGAAATTAGCATTGGTTCTAAATAGATTACTTTCTTGATGTTATTTGGATAAGAAAAAAAAAAAAATCAATTACACCGAAGTTTTGAATTACCCTCATGGTTGTTGATCCTGCCATTGTATCTCCTTGATATGACACCTTATGTGAAAGAACTTCAAAATTTGGTCACCTGTGTAGTTATCAGGAAAATACAAAATATGCCATTACCTTGGTTAGTAGTGTTTCTGATTCCAAATTGGTCTGCAAGTAAATCAAAGAATTCTCTTACTTCAAATTGTTCTCTAAATAAATCCTTATTCTGATGGATACACAATAAAAGATGTGGAATAAGTTGTAGTGATCAGTTTGAGATTTCCCGAAGAGTAAAGCATATATTTGTCTGATGGATACACAGTAAAGCATATATCTTTTATTTGCTAGTCTCCTGTTTATGCTTCCAAAAAATGAAGTCTGAGCCCAACTATTTTGGAGGACTCCGGTTCAGCCATGCCCTGTTCTTATCCTTCATAGTAAATTATGAAGCTTTTGATCTGAAATTAGAGAAAAGTAAAGTCATATTGTATTCTACCTAATCCCATACAATGTGCTCAATGAAGTCAGTAAGTTGTAATATGTTCCTATCCCATAGCTTTCAAGCACTCCTATTTTTATCCCTACTTCATAGAAAAATGATAAGGTTTTGTGAAGATTCCTAATGGAGGCAAAACTGAGCATAGAAACTAGCTCGAAACTTAACCCTTTCTAGCTTTGTAACAGAGAACTTCATCTTTCCTATGTCTACTTGAAGTCCCAATCAGAGGGTTCAATTTTTGTTGTTCCCAACGGCTACTTTTGAACTTGCAGTTTCATTAATTATTCTACCACTAGAAGTCTATTGTTGGTAACTTGATGATACTCCCTATTCTTTTAAAGAAAGACATCATAGAGGAAAACATGTTGCTCTTGGTGATTGTGGTTCTAGATAGGTAGTACTGGAAAAATTAAGCCCCAAAACCATTCTGAGAATTCATGTCAGGTATTTGATATGAAAATGCCTCAACTGTGGTTTTGCAACTCTGATGTGCTGCTGGGGTTTGGATACTTATCCAAGTGCATCAGTATTGGGATGGAATACAAGCCAAGCAGAAGCAGCAACAACAGTAGTCTTTTATAACCTGTTATGCTTTATCATCCAATCAAAAATCTTCTCCCCTAACTGCCATACATTATTCAAAGTGATTTCTTATTCTAATTGCTATTGTGTATTAGTATAAGCTTGGCCAGCTTTGAGATCAGAACAAATAAGAACCCATTTAGCCTCTCTCCCAATATTTGTACATGGAAAAACCCTCTCATTATTATAAAATGAAGCCACTTGATAAATTCAAACCTGAGTGGATAAACATCCAACTTCGCTGGACTATTCATCCCATCATGATCAAGCCACTTGATTGGAATTTAGACTAGATTTGATTCATTTCTCCCTGGTTTGATTATTAACATGAACAGAATATGCAAGCTAATGTTTCTAAAACCCAACCCACACAGTTGAACACATATCCAGAACTGAAATACAAATTAATGTTTTAACTTTAATTTGCAAAACATGAGCATCATATGCAAATTAATGTTTCTAAAACCCAACCCACACAGTTGAACACATACCCAGAACTGAAAATGACGCCAGCAGAACTGAACTGAAATTTTGCACATAAGCCTAAAAATCATTGAAACCAGCAGAACCGAGCTGAAAATCCTTGAAAAATGTAATTTCAAACCTAGAACTGGAAAGGTCCCTATGCTCTATTGTCTCACCCAAAAATATTCCAACCAAACACTCTCAAATCCATAACTGAAAAACCTTTATGAATGCAATTACATCACCAGAAACTTAAAAAAAAAAAAAAAAAAAAAAAAAAAAAAAAAAAACAATGATTGGAAAAACCAGCAGAAGCACACGACAGTACAAAAAGAACCAATCTCAGGGCAAATTAAGAAAAAAAAAATTGCTTACAAAATATAGTAAGGTAAAACACATTCGTTCACTTTTTAAAGTCTTGGTGGATTCGAACCACTATATCCTGGGCATTAACCCAGGTGCTCTACCATTTTGAGCTAAAGACTAAAATGTAAGAGGACTGTATGTACTAACCATGTCCCTGGCTCTACAGAGACAACAAGCAAATACAAATTGAGGGTTTTTTTCCCAAAAATAAAAAATTCAAAGCTTCACAGGAGACATTGAAATTTTATTGAAAAGAAACTCAAATCAGCCAAGGAAAATAACCCTAAATCTGCATTCCATACTTCACACATTCAAATCAGCTTATCTCTTATTCACAAAGTGTCTCCTAACACTAAACCCCATTGCCCGTCCATTACTGTTGTAAAAATCGTATGCATCCTGTTTTGAATTGAATAACATCCCAAACCCAAGTTCACTCACATCATTCAAGCAAACATTCTCCATACTAGACAAAAAAATAAAAAACAATAAGGTAACAGTACTTTAACAGAATTTAAAAAAGCAAGAGCAAGAGTAGAATTAAAAAAATTTTAATGTTCTCACTTGTATCAATAATCTTCGAAGCGGATAAAAAATTTGGGTTTCAACTATCATCATTAAAAAAATTCTAACTTAGCAATGCTATTCTAAAATGTAAGAGGCATGTATGTGCTAACCATGTCCCTGGTTCTACAGAGACAGCAAGCAATTTATTTTCTAAAATGTAAAAGCCTACGATGGACTAAAATTGTGAGTTGAATTTCTGGTAACTGTGATGTGTAAATCGGTCCTATCATTGTAGAAGTTCAAGTGGTTTTGAAAAATTAATCTCTTTTTACCGTAGTCTTTTTCTTATAAGAAGAGTTCGACAAGTATATATGTTTTTTTTTTCCTTATATAAAGAGCATCAGTAGGATAATAATACATAAAAATCTGCCTTTGTAGGCATATTCAGTAGTTATGTGAGAGTAATTAATCCTGAATGTTTTTTCTTTGTTCTGTTATTATGACCTTTATCTATTTTATTTTATCTTATGTTTCCTGCTGGGTCCTTGTCTTCATTATGGCAACTGTATGGGTTGTATACAGTTCCTGGTTGTATGTCTTTTCTTGTTCTGCACCTTATATCCATGTTTCATGAAGGTTATCGTCAGCTGTATCCATGAATAGCTACACATGCACCTAATTTAAAGCTTTTATTTGAATTTTGTATCTCCTTTCTTGATGAATAATTGGTTGGTATTTCTTGGATGAGTTGTAGTTTCAAAATTAGAGGCTTTCCACTCCAACTAAAGAATTAGTGGATAGAATGTCTTCTGCAATACTAATTAGAGTTGTAGTTTCAAAATTATTGGCTTTGCACCTAAATATGCCTTTCGGATTCATGAACACTTTAGGTGCTCTCATCGAGCATATAAACAATGCTGAAGAGAATCTGAGGAAGCCGACCCCTTCTCTCTAAAAGAGTTAGAATAGTAGAAAAAACTACCCAAGAAAAAAAAATATAAGACAAAAATTAAGGGGATGTTCTTCATACCTTAGGGCAGTATGTCTCAATGAGGGAAGGTGATAGAACCAGGGGGTTTTCCCAGGTTTCGAGTAACCTGCAAAACAAAAGAAAGAAAAAAGGGATAAAAGAGGGAGAGACAGATCAGGGAGGAGAGGGAGTGAAAGAGAGACAGGGAATAGCAGAAAAATCTACCCAAGAAAAAAAAATACCAGACAAAAATGAAGGGACTTCTCTTCATACCTGAGCAGAGAGCTTCATGCAAAGAGGAGATTCAACATCTCGCAGAGAGTGAACAAGAATCGTTGGTGTAGCAGCTCGCGGGAGTGAAAGAGAGAGTTAGGGCAGAGAGGGAGAGGTTCGTAAGAAAGAGAGAGAGAGAGAGGAGAGGGAGTTTTTCATACCTTTTAATTCAAAATGTGAATCGGTTCGGTTTGAATACCTAGTATTGGTTCGGTTTAAATTGGAGAACCATGGTTTTGGATTGTTTCACTGGTGGTTGAATCTGAACCATTCAATCCGGAATCTCCACGTGTCGACCTCTGCAGGGGGCATTGCATAGAATTGCACAAGATGCGAATTGCAGACGATTTCTACTCCGCAGGAAGGACGTATGAAGATTCAAGGCCCGAGTGATTTTATTTTATTATTATTTTTTTTTATCTACCATCATCTTTTTTTTTTCTTTTTTCTTTTTTTGATAAATATCTACCATCATCCACCCACTCATACATGCATCTGACAGGTTCGATCACCACTAGACTAACTAGTGTTCATGTTGAAGCCCTAATGACGTGAAAATAATATACTCCCTAAAAAAAAGTATACATTTTATATGATATGAGATTAATTTCTACCAAAAAAATATATATGATACCAGATTTAGAGGAACAAAATCAAATAACGTCTAATGATATTTTTATGTGAGCCTATGTTTCTCATGTATGGTTTATAGATTATTTAAGCCTCGTGAAGATTCATGTTTGCTTCATGTTTGCAATTCAATCATCTACTGGAAAAATAATTTTTGAAAGGATTGTGTGAATGACACCTTTACAAATGTATTTAAACTTGTAACCTTCTTTTGAATGCCTTTTTTTTACCCTAAAAAGTGTAAAAAACAAAATATGGCAATAGGTATAAGATTTTGACAAGTTCTTCAATTAAATATTATTAAATGAAGAAAGAGAGTATCACTTACGAGTCAATACAAATATGCAGAATTGTAAATAGAAGTCCTTCAAAAGTGTAGAGTTGAGTCGTATAAGAATACTCTCCTTAAGGTATTTGAACGCCCCGTACTTGTATGCAACCTGGTTGACCAACGTCCTTACCTCCAAGATAAAACAACTCCCCAATCTCTTAAGGTGCAACTCCAATAAGTGATTGCAATAGGGAAAACAAAAGGTAATACTCAATGGATACTGTGTACGAAATGATTATAAACAAAGAGTTTTTTGGTAAAACAGTCATTGTTTGTCTTAAGAACACTTAGAAAAGAACACTGGCATAAAAGCACTTTTTTCCACTGAGAGGTTTCCAAAAAACACTTACATAATATAATTTTGTTTTTGGACTTCTACTATCTATTAAGGAGAAGGTGTTTGTACATACAAGTACATGTCCAAATGCCAAAGGGTATCTTTACATGTACATATGTACATATAATACTAATGGGTGTCTGTTTTATGTACATGTATATGTCTTAATACCAACGGGTGTATATAACTAACGTACAGGTACATATGGGTGTCTTTCACTTAGGGCCCGTTTGATAACGTTTCAAGAAACGCGTTTCTGCCGTTTCTGTTTCCATAAACAGCAGAAACAGAGCAAAAAGTGTTTGATAAAACTGTTTCGTTTCACTTATTTTTAGAAATAGAAATAGAAATTTTTACTTATTTATGGTTCTGGAAACGACCCAGGCGAAACAATTTTAACTTGTTTCGCCGTTTCTGGAAACGACTTGTGGCAATTCTTTCATTGGTTACCATCGACTTCTAAAAACACGACTTATCAAACACCTTCAATTCCGTTTTTGTTTCTAGAAACGAAAATTTATGTTTCTGCCGTTTCTTGAAACAGAAACGGTAGAAACGTTATCAAATGGACCCTTAATTTAAATTTCAAAAATTCAAATTTGAATTTGGTGTAAAAAGATAAGTCTCTTGATACCCATACCCATACCTATACCTGTACCTATACCATGCCACGGCTCGGCTCGGCTCGGCATGCGCAATTCAAAAGCACCCCAGGAACCCCCAAGATAAAACAACTCCCCAATCTCTTAAGGTGCAACTCCAATAAGTGATTGCAATAGAGAAACCCAAAGATAATACTCAATGTATACTGTGTACGAAATGATTGTAAACAAAGAGTTTTTTGGTAAAACAGTCACTGTTTGTCTTAAGAACACTGGTAGAGAGAACTTTTTTCCACAGAGAAGTTTCCAAAAAACACTTACAGAATATAATTTTGTTTTTGGACTTCTACTATCTATTAAGGAGAATGTGTCTGTATGTACAAATACATGTCCAAATGCTAAAGGGTATCTTTACATGTACAGATGTATGTCTTAATACCAATGGTGTGTATGGGTGTCTTTCACTAAATTTCAAAAATTCAAATTCAAATTTGGTGTAAAAAAAGAAGTCTCTTGATACCCATACCTGTACCCGACCAGGGGCCCGATTCAGCGCGTGATTCAAAAGCACCCCAGAAACCCCCACACACACATGACAAGGGATAGTGCCTCTCTTCAGGGCTTGCACCCTTAAGAGACATTTCCATGTATAAACCCTTCACACCTGTTATCCACTTCCGATGTAGGACTCAACAAACTTGAGAAAATTTACTTTTAGCTCTCTACTTGTCCTTACTAGTGTACAAACAATATTCAAAAAGTAAAAAATGGGGAAAAGGTTTTGAACATTATTTGAAACTTTAACTTTACTAAAGTATTATTCTATATTGTATAATATAAAATCCAACAAAAAGTTCTTTTACGTTAGGAGTAAAAGAGGATTTTCAAAATAATTTAAAATTATACTTGGTAACCTAACATTGTTAAGAATAAAAAGGAGAAAATTGTGCCCTTGGTAAAATAGAAAGTATGTTATATATAATAAGAGGGGGAAAATACTTTAAGAGATGCCAATAAAGAAATCCTTTTTTTTTTTTTTTTTAAACTTACGCATTTGGTAAATTTAGTTTCTAAACTTGCCCGCTTATAAATTTTTGTTTGTGGAATAATGCACTTATGAATTGTAAATCCGTGAGATATATATATATATATATATACATATATTTATATATTTATGGGTGAATGTATTTAGTTGTGCCACATAGGAAATTTATGTGTAATTCCAACTATTGGATTTTTAGGAAGCCTTTCGCATCGGGTATTTGTCAAATTTCAACATCAAATTTATTCTTTTACTTTGACAACAATGAGTTTGAGTTTGCATATGAAAAAAAACACTTATTAGTTGATGTGGCCCATTTTGCTACATTAACAAACGCTTAATTATAAGGTTCAAATGCATAGTTCTTTTACCACCCACTCATTGAGTAGATATAAAAATCAAGCCATTACTTCCGTTTTAGTACATCTGTTATGCATTCCAAATATGAGTTTGCAAGTGCTACATACCAAAAAAATTAAGTTGTGCTCATGATAAGGGGGAAGGGATTAGCAAATGGCAGGACTACTTCTCTGCGTAGGATGTATGCCCGATGGGTGCCCAATTGGCCAAACTGATTATAAGCCCTACTCAACTTGATCGTTTATATCCATATTTCAAAATTTTTTTTGGTAGAATAAGGTTTATATTCATACTTTTTTTTTTTTTTATCAATTATTGAATGTAATTAAGTGTAAAGTCTTTTCTAAATTGTTGATTATTTAATAAACATATTTTTTTATGAGAAAAAAAAAAGCATTAAAAAAGAACAGAATATACATTTACATCATTACCAGTTGGAGAGACATTTGTTCTGTTCATGGTTATAGAGGCAAAAAATTTAAGAAAAAGGACCACTTCATCGATAGGCCTAAGACAAAATTTAGTGTTTATAATGTAAACATATTAAAATTTCTGAAATCTAGGCAGGCTTTAATTGTGCATTAGTCCATTTAAGTTCTGATTAGCCTCATTAGTTGAAAGCTCGATTAAAGCCTGAAACCCGACCGAGCTCAACCCATTCCTTAAATAGATAGATCACAGTGCAAGGGTATCCATCCTTCTAATTCCGTCCAATAAAATAGAAATAAGATAAAGGCAAACATTTACCAAAAAAAAAATCGTTTTTTGTAACATGAGCTGTTGGGCCTTTTAATTTATTTGATGGGTTTGGCCCCATTCAGATTTAATGTTTATAAGGTAGATCTATGGTTTTAATTTAGTATGGGCCTAATTAATGCTGTAGCCTGTTTGTTTAAAAGCATTTGAAAGCCCACCTCATACAACCCATATGGGTTGATTCGCTGACCCGAATGGGCCTGCTTTAGGAGGACATTTTATGTGTTTTTTTTTTTTTTTATACCCTTAAGGACCATATGCTATGTTACTAGTCTTTGTTTATGTTGTCACTCTAGGTAGCAACTTTCTGCACTTACATGCTGCTTGAGCTTTATGTTTGGAGGATAGTTTTTTGACCTAATGGAGCACAATATTGGGTGCTCTCATTAATCTTTGGTCAATTTTCTGCCCCCTTGTGGTGACTCGAGTGATTTAAGAGCTTCAAGTTCCTTTATGTAAAATGTTCGTTTATATATTTTGAAACATCACGAGGGGATCTATTAAATGGACCAAGTGCTTTACAATTCGAAGTGTAGTGATGTTTCAACTTTTTTTCTCTTTTTCTTTTTTTTTTCTTTTTTATTTTTTATTATTTGTTGTTCTTGACATTAGAAACCATAATTGTAACTTTATGAGAACATGTTTGATGCATTATACATACAAATTTGCCATCAAGGGACTTGAGATATACCATTATTCTTGAAAGCTCGTAAAGTTATTAAATTAGGCAATGATTTGCAAATAAAAGAAAATAGCACTATGATGTGCAACTAATGCATTGATATTGGATATTATCCCCACTTCATATACGTTGGGTAATTGTGGATGCCTCATTTTGTAATCCACTGATGAGTGATCATAGCAATGATGAACACTAGTTCGATGACCAAGGGAAAGTTATATTTTAAATCATCTAGATGAAAATAACCAAAATGTAATTTTGTGGATTATCCCATATTATTAAACATGGTATTAGAGCCAAGTCTTTTTGTTGTTCTACCTAAGTTACTTGTCCACATGTAGATCCAAGTGTGCCTAGACAAACTGTGAGGGAGACTATTAAGATGTCGGGAGTTACAAAGTTACAATTTCACATCAATTATTTTAGACCTTGAATGTTGGACCATATCCACTTAATAGTTTAAGCTTTTGGATTAAACCACCCAAGTGGCATTTTATTTAGAGACTGTTTCATACTTGCACAAGGTGGTAAAATCCAACGATGACTAAGACAAGCAATCCCACTATTGGATCTCTTTGGCATGGCAGGATTGGAAAACCAGGAAAATGCTCATCTTCAACTCACTCCGGCCAAATTATGCATCTTTCTTTCTTTCTTCTTCTCCAAAGTGCTAGAACCAAAACCTAGCGTGGCCCAAATTACCATACCGGCCCATTTCTATCAAGCTTTCTACGATGGGGCTCGGTCATCTACGAGGCCACCCCTCGGATAAGATGGTGCTTAATGCTTATCAAGGAGTGAAAACCACGCTAGGACTCTATGGCTGCTAAGTACTGTTGTGCACGCCCATTTTATCACAGTTTCCACTTTCCATCTTCGGATGGGAGCGTTCACCACCATTTTAACCTTTTTAACCTGCACGCGTGTGCAATAAAAAGAAAACCCAGTAACAAAGCAACAACATAGGACGTCTTTGATTTTCTTTACAATATATAATAAGATATATAGATACAAATAAATTTCAATAAATATCCAATAGATGAACACTAAAACCAAAACTGGTAGAAGAGGGTAAAAAAAATGATTTAATACATTTTTGGATCGAAGATAACAGAACCATTAGCTGGGAAGAAAAACAAGTATAGGGAGGACGAGAAGCATTTGGATACTGTGAGAGACTTTAGATCCAGATGCCAGCTTGAAATATGAACTCTTGGGAGTAACTAACTCCTCAGCCCGCCCCGATTTTATTTGTCAGAAACTACAGAAATATAACTATGTCCGAACCATGTTATGCTCCTACTCTTTTACATGTTCCATCGGATTGATTCCATTTCACCAGAGATTTGAGAAATTCCATTACCTGCAAATGACAAGAAATGAATTGCTCACAATTAATCCAGAAGAAGGTTCAAAGATCATAAAAAATGCAGCTTTTCATCAATTTCATTAGTAAAAATACCTCAGATGGATCTCTCAAAGAGTAGAATGCGTTGCTTTCTTTTGGCCAAGAAGACACTAGGATACCATAACCCCTATTCCTCTCTCGCAAGACCTGGTAGGAATTTCATGATCAAATGTTTAGTCTACATGAATGGACTCTGATCAAATCTAAAGAATCGATGAGCACCTAGGCTGATTTTACCTTAAACGCATCTTCATCTGTTCGGTCATCTCCCACATATATAGGAAGCACGTCATCAGAATTGCTTAGCCCTACATTATTTTCATAAACATAAGGGTACACGATTAAAGAATGGATTTCATGGGATGCATAGACCACACAACCTTACATGGTCTGCAAAAACTTCATTTGGACTGAAACTTGACATGTTAGAAGGGGATCTTGGGTTCTACTTGTCCACAAATTTTAGAACCCATCAAATCTACCACATGACAGATATTGTGTGCAGACTAGGTATCATGAGTCATGATGTGGCTCCTCGGAAAAAAAATAAGGGGGATAAAATCAAGAAGTAATTTCCATATGGATCACATGCAATCTGGCCTGGTAGACTTACCAAGTGAGTCTAGTAGAAACTCGACTGCTTTCCCTTTGTCCCAGTTGATCACAGGACGGACCTCTAGAACCTATGCATTAAAGTTATGACATTCCAAGAGGAGGGGAAATCATCAGGTAAGGAGAAAAAGATAAAATGAGAAGGAAACATATACTCTACAATCAAGTAAACTTTAGTACCTTTCGGCCATGAGTTAACTGTAGACGTGGGTAGTCTTTTAGTACATCATGGACACATTGTGCAATTGTAGTCCAATTCTGGAAAGTTCCACATGGGCAAAACAGGGTTAAAATTTGTCATACAAAGTTCAGTAAAAATCAGCAATTCAGAGGGAATAGAAAAATCTTTGCTTAGACTCTTGCAACCAACCTTACCTTCTCATCTACATTACGGTAATGTACAGAGACACAAAACTTGTTATTCTCAACTTTTGCACCTTCAATTTCTTTAGTTTTCTCGACAAGGGATCTAAAAACCTGCACAAGTATTACAAAACTAATATATCAGTCTCCTTTTATACGACTAGGAATGCAACAAATTTATTTCTCAGCAAGAGATATTACTGCAGATAATTACAAACCTCATCAATCATGGGTAAAAATTCACTAGCAGGCTGGAAAAGATATATTTCCTTGCCCTGCAGTAAGAAAGAAATCAATGACATACAAAGTAGAAAAGGCCTAATGATAATTCACAGTTTCTTATGGCTATTATTACTCTTTTTTTTTTTTTTTTTTTTGGGGGGGGGGTGTTACAGGTAAAGCATCCTCAGTTACCTGCTTGTCACTAGACCTAATGCAGTTTGGATGGTCAACAATGGACACAGAATTTTGGACTGGACCTATGATATCCATCCCATGACTACCAGCATAATAGAGTTCTGTTAGCCCTACAAATTCAAACACCTATGAAAAAAAAAAAGAGGAGGTGAGGACAAGATGAAAAATAACAAAACGTCATCTGGAACCAGAAATTCACACAAATGCTGTGAAGATCATGCAGGTACCTTATCACGACTTCTTCCACTTATTATTGCTGTTGGTAAATACTTTGCAACAGTTCTTACAGCAGAACGCATCTGAAGATAAATAACTAGAATTAAGCAAAAGAAATGGGTAAATTTCAATAAAATTTCCATCAGAATATAGAGACTTCCCAACAGGTAGAAACTTACAGTGTTAGACATAAACGCAGAGTCAGGGTCATCTACAATTGGTGACAGGGTCCCATCATAATCCAGAAACAATGCTATCCTCTTCCCCTTGGCATGATTCATGATTTCCTCAAAAGATGAAAGTGCCGATGGATACTTGAGCTGCAAAAAAGATTAGCATGATAGATGTGATTACTGTAGGCCAGTTTTTCAATTAAACAAATCAAAACAACCAACAAAACAAAGTAAACATACCATCCAGGAGCGGTAAGCAACATCAGCGTCATCTGATGAAACCTCAACATTCAATTCTTTGTTTAACTTCTTGCGAGGAGGTGAAGAAGATTGCATTGCATCAAGCCACCCACTGGCACGGACGTCATCAAGTTTCCCAGGAATGGGCTTCTTCCTAGGATTTGTTGGATACAGGCCAGATGAGAACGCTGCTGCTGGGGAAGAGTAAGGCAACATGGAATGGATGCCTAATCTTGATTTGCTAATGGGTGCAGGATCAGTAAGAACAGGAGCAGCATGGTTTGATTTTAAGTCCATTGGATCCAGATTACAAGAAATGGTTGATAACGTTTGTATGAAGTTTAAGAAATGGAATAGCTGGTTCTTACAAGATTAATGGTGTCAGAAAATTCAAAGCACTCTCACAGGTAATTTTTACCCAACCCTTTTGTCAATGAAAAACCACCTCTTCAAAGTTTTCTTGTCACTGCTGTTATGTGAGCAGTCCATCAAGCACAGGCTTCCTGAAAACTGGCAGTCAGGCGTGTCTTAAATGAAAGTGAATATATTATTAACATCAAGAAATTCTTCAAACAAAAAATAGATGCATCATAAATTATATACCTTTTCATCTCCAAAACTACACCGCATTTATGTCAGATAAGAGAACATTATTTTTCATTGAATGTTGAGAAAGGAATGCTAAATAGCTCTATATATCCCAGCACAATGCTCCTAGTCTCTTCATGAAATACAAAAAAGAGGCGCTTATTATACTGATATACCCAAACAATCTTGGCAGGTACAAATGATGATGCAAACCTGTCACTTGAGAAACAAAGGACAAATATTTATTTATACCATTCTACAATAACTTAATTAACAATTGCATAAGGAAAAGATAAGCAAGTAATAATATACTTGACAGGAATAATGAGAAGAGAAGTTAAGTTGTTCCTTGCAAAATGCAGAGACCATGAACCCAAGAGATTCCACAAGATAGACCAATTGGGAATGATTGTAAAAGTCTCTACAAAAACTAAAAATGGAAACAAGCATTATACCAAAGATAATTATAAGTAAACGAAGGACTACTGTAAAATTTTACACCCCAAAAAGCGTACTCCAAAATGATAAACAATAGGACTTCTCAAGATTCATTAAAAATAACTGGATTTATAAGATAAGAAGTTCTTGCTCCTTGAGTGCTAGTTTAACAATAGCTCAGAGAAGTAATCTGTCGGTTGAGAGAAGAAAATTAAAAAAATATTAATAACAAATAACTGCAACATAAACTGCAGAATCTGACCTATACAATTGTACATATTTTACATTTTCTTATATTCCATCCAATTAAAAAAAAATAATAATAAATAAAAGAGATTTTTATGAGACAGTAACATATAGATAAACAATCAAAGTCTGGGTCGCAATGATGTAAAAATTGTTAACCATCAACAATCAATGAACAACATCGATGTCCTTAAGTTTGATAGTGAAACAAGTTCTTATCATCATCTCTGCCATGTCATGATGATAATAAAAAACCAAATGAATCCCCCCCACCCCAGCCCAAAACCAAAAAGGATAACAAAATGCATCTCCAGTTGTCAGCGCATCAAACACCTCAAATTGATGTTAATTTTCTCCCGTAAGTCTGATTCAACAAAACAAGACCAAAAGGAAAGCTGATGGCTATAAAATTTCATGATGAAAACCAGGTAAAAAAAAAAAAAATTTCGAAATACATTAGAGAACTAGATCCTTACAGTAAAATCACAAATTAAATGCAAATGAAGATGAACATTCGTGGAAACAATTGCTGGGGTCAATCATGGGAAGAAATTTAAAAAACCGATCAACTTTTAAAAGGGGCCCACTGGAATAATACGGTTCATGAGGAAAATTTAGAAAATTACAGATGGGAACACAAAGTCGTCCTACCCCAGATGTTAGGCAGCACGGAAGTGATCAAGCATTTGGATCTGTCGGACACAAATTCAAAGGATCAACCAACAAAAACACGATCAGAAAATATCAAAACAACTTAACCAGGAATAAAACTTTAAGAAATTTGTCTCATTTGATACTGAGTACTGCTCCAAAACAGTCGGAAATGACCACTTGGTATCTAAAAGGCCAGTAGCATAACGAGAGGACGGGTGCTTGAGGCCAAGCTATTAAGTCTATTGATGAAGACAAAAACGCATATGAGATTTGACCTAATTTCCTTCTAGATGTCTACAGCAGTAGACAAAATCGTAACAGTGAAAGAAACTAAGAAGAATATAGGCATTGTTTCATCACATCAGTTTCAATCATATACAACTCCAAAAAGAAGTAATAATAGGGCTAATGTCGGCAGCTTTCCCAAGCTTTTAATATTCAGAAATTACGCCAATCCACCATGACTAACATCGGCAATTCAAATTTACATACCCGTAATTTACAGAAGGTGCGTCGACAACCAGGATCCAAAATCCCAATCAGTGTGAAACAAAAAAGAAGCTTCAAAACAAAACCCTCGTGTCATCATTCATCACACCGAAAAAAGTTAATTAACACTGCCAGATCGATAAAACCATGTATCAAAAACTTCGTTGGTCGATCGTTCCTTCCTATTAAAAGAAGTCTATCTTTCATAGTTTCATTCTGCGAATTATGAGTTTATGACTCGCCAAAAATAGAAAATAGTCCACAGGACAAACAGAAAGGCAATGAATATCCCGCAAGACAATATCAGAAAAGTTGAAACCGTCAATGTTGGATACTAAATCAAAAGAAAACTCCTTCCACACGCAAATGATTTGCTTCAAAGCTATAATAGGTTGCTTACATTAAATCTAACAGCATTGCCAAATACTCTGAGAAATCGTTAAAAATCTCAAACGTAGAAAAAGAGAACCGTCACCTACCTGATTCTTGAGCACCAGGAAACTGAAACCTCCTTCGACAACAGATCAATACGGAAACAAGGACCGAGATTTGAAATGCAGATACCTCGGATTCAGAATACAAACAGTAATCGCCAATCGCCAATCGCCAATCGCCAATCGCCAAAGGTCCAAAGCTATTTATTGGAGAGGAAGAACACCGAGAGACGAGATTACGAGATGAAGATGAATGAAGAAAAGAAATAAAAAACACGTCTTGAAGCAATAGGAATCGCAGAGAACCCTAGAAATATATGCACAGGGAAATGGAAAGGGAGAGAGGGCGCTGAGGCTGAGAGAGTGAAGAAAACGAGAGAAAAACATAGAAGAGAAAGGAGGTGAAGCGTTGGGTTATTTATAGCATTTTGTTAGCTTAGAGCCTTAGAAGACGTGCTAAACAGGGCAACTCGGTTGTTGAACCGGGAAACCCCACCGGAAAATTACAAAATCTTTCGTTCTATTTATAAAATATAATAACCGAATCAACAAATTAAAAAAAATTAGTTTTTTTTCTGTATTAAAAAAATTGGAAAGTTCCAAATATGTTTCGGTCATCTCTTGGCGTCGGAAACCAAACGGATCCGCGGTGGACCATCACGAGGAAGCTACACGTGCGGGCGAGTTTTACGGTCCATAAGCATGACGACACCTGTGTTCCTCTTAAGCGTGACGTGGATACATGTCAGAGCGGGCCCTCCACGTAAGTATGGACGAATTTGCGGCAATCGTCGCTTTCCTACCACAGCTGGTGGTCGTCCAGGTACGAAGATGAGGGTTTTTATTTTTTTTTGTAATAGCGGTCGAGATGTATCCACGTGGCAGTTAGTGGGGCTAATGTCACGTGCGGAAATCTGGGTTGAGTTGTGGCGTAGGGGTAGGGTATGGATGAGGTCGTAACTGAAAGCGGTCCTGCTTTTGTCTTCTGCTCCCTCTCGAAGTTCGTGTTATAGGACTCACGACTCCCACGTGTCCGAGTCCGAGCTGGCAACTGCGCCTTTTTGCTGGTCAAAAAGTGGAGAAAGGACACCTGAATCCCTAGAGAGAGAGAGAGAGAGACTTGTTGGATGAGAGGGATCCATAGCATCTCTTTTCCAGCTTTCTGATTCTATGCTTTCTAGAGTGTTGGAATTCCAATTTCCAATTATTTATTGCACTTTAGTCCTTCCTTGATTCTGAATCGGACTGTAAAGGGTCAAATTTTTATATATTTTAATCCCAATCGGGCCCCACTTGGTTTTTCAGGTTGCCTTATTTACCCGTAATGGGTTAGTTGCCTCTAGTCCCCAAGCAAGCAAACACCAAAGGCTTATTCAATCATTTGTTGGTGAACGTGGAGAATGAAGAACTAATATTAATAATTTTTAATTTTTAATTTTGATTTTGCATGAGGGTGGTTGGAATATTAATTTGACCCTTTCATGCTAAGTAAGCTTAGTTTGAAAAACAAGAGAGGTTTTAGAGGACACCATGATCAATGTTTTTGCAAACAAGAGGTTCAAAATAAGAAAAAGAGATGAGTTACTGACCGAGAAGTTGGTGCGGGTGATTGGAAGTTCTTTGGGACACATGTTTAAATATTCTCAGCCATCCGATGTTCACAGCATCTCACTGTTTGCTGTAGAGAACATAAACTAGAGAAATTGCTTGTTCATGGAGTTTAAAAAAAGAAATAAATAAATGATTGAGAGAATAGTCTACCCACATGTTTTTGCCCCCGCAATTAGATTGATCTTAAAATAATTTGTGAAGTTCTCTTCTCTTTTTTTTTCCCCCTTCTATGGTAAGAAGCGTTTGCCAACCTCATTGTTCATGAAATTTAATTTCAGTAATTACAATAAAGTAACATAAATGTCTTGACTATTACTCATGCTACCCGCTTGTGTTGTTAACATCACATTGTAAAAGGGTGGACCTTGGTGCAACAGTAAGGTTACTCTATTATAACCTGGTCAAAGATACAAGTTAGAAAATAGCTCCTCAAGAAGTAGGGGTAAGACTATGTACGTTATGATTCTCTTCAGACCCCGTGATATGTCATGGCAGTTGAGTAACTTTTACACATTTTATTGGGAAAGTTTCAACTCAGAACAAGCAAGGAAGGTAGTTACAAATAATTTTAAAGAGAAATTTTTTTAGATCATTATGATGAAATATATATATATATATATATTTTTTTTTTTGGAAAAGTCAATTTGAACTCGCTTTCAACATAATCTAACAACTTATTTCAAATATAAAACTTGACCAATGAAATAGGTGTTAGGTCTTCTATCAAATGAACGCATCCATGATTGTTAATGGGGTGGATTCACGATAGAGTTCAAGACATGTTCAGATTTTAAATTCCTTTAAAAGTGTAGATTTTTCAATTACCTTTTTTTCCCCTTTGTTGGAACTATGCCATCTAAGGCATTTATTAGTCAATAATAGGTATATTACATATGATCCTAAACTCCTAATAGTACAACCCTAAAAAACACAAATTGTACAACTTTTTGAACAAACTCACTTTCACTAATGAGGAAATGATTAATCTTAGGTAATTTATTGGAAAATAAAAATTAAAATGTTAATCAAAGACAATTGCTTGTTCAATTGGTTTGTGCCTTTACAAGTAAATTATAGGCCCCTCTCCCTATCTGTATTAAGTTGGAAATTGGAACCGCCCCTTTGGACACCTAACCACTTCACATGCTCGTGTGATTCACATTTAAGGCTTTCTCTAGTGGTGCAATCACGTTAGTTTCTCTTTCTCTTGACCAAGAGAGTAGATGGTCTCTCCAACCTCTCCAATCTCCATGCTGTTGCACACTTAATTGGGGGCATGTCGTGTCTGCCAATACACGCATTAGTGCTTTGCAAATTGCAACCATAGTTTTATTTCCCGATGAACCCAAAATATTAAAAATCATTTACAAAAATTGAATTTGAAGAGAAGGAAGCAAACGCTAATATGTGTTTCATACTTTCAACTATGTTAGATTGTGATCCAACTCATATAATTCTTTTGTTTCTTGCTATAAGGAAGCATGATCGCACTAATATGTCATCTTCTTAGTGTACAAGACAAAGTGGGACTACTCTTCAACGTAAGAAGGCATGCAAAATAGTTATAGTCACAATAAAAATCGTTATTACATTAAGCAATATTTTTTTTTTCTAAACATTCGACATGGAGAACATGGTCTAGATTATTAGCCGCATATTAATTTTAGAACCTAAAAATCAATCAAAAACACCTCCCTATGCTTGGCATAAACACTCATGGTCAGTAGTATGCATTCTCTTGGTAGTTTTAGATTTTCAAATCTCAATTCAACAATAAGCAATGAACCAAAAGGTCTAATTTTACATAAAATTTAGACCCTGTAAACATCCACATAGTTGATATTTAGATGAACTGGGAATTCCCAAGTGAGTGCCCTTGAAAAGGGGAAGAAAGTTTTGTCAATGGTGAGAGAGAGGCCATATCTACCCTTCCATTCTAGCCTTCTTTTAAATCATAAAAGTAAAATAACAAATAAATTTTTTGATAAATTAAGTTCGTGGTGGATTCTCCAACTAATTGTTTATTTACACTTGTTTATTTGGCTACTATTGTTGTAATCTCACTAACCCTGTATCTTTTAAAAAAGCATGTTTATATATATATATATATTAAAAAATTATTATTTTTTCTTCCCTTTTGATATAGCCCAGAGAAAACACTTGCTTGAACAAATAAAAACCATGTGTTGTAGTTTGTTAATATTTAAATTTTTTTTGAAAAATATCATGATATTATTCTATGAACAACAAATTTGTCGGCTATAATAATGATAAGAGTAATAGAGGACAATGATAATGATGAATAAAAAAATTCATTAGGGAAATTGCTTCTCTTCACATACTCGAGCATCTTTTTTATTTGATAATTAAATGTTTAGATGGGTGATGTATATACCAATTTTTACAAATTCATATAAACCACATGGCCTACCATTTATTAAAATTTTTTTTTATTATTATTTTTAAAATTTTTTTATAATTTTATTTCTTTCTGTGACAATGATAATTATATTTGTTGAAATCTATATTATAAATACATATTGATCTAGACAAGATATGCTAAATTCCAACATTTGCAAAAACCCTGTAATCTATTTAAATAGGTAAGGAATGGAATACTCTCCTCATATGAATATGTTAGATAACTTTATGTAGGCCAAAGTAGATTAAAAGTCAACCAAGTGAGCGAAGAGGCGGGCATCCTCTATATTCACTAGAGACTGCTATATAAATACAAGCTAATATAGACAATAAAAATGCACAAAGTTTTGATGTCAATTAGATCTCAACATTTGCAATAACTTCATAGTCTATGGAGAGAAGCAATTTCAACCGGAACGAAATTTACCTATTACCCAAACCCTTATGGAAGTTAAAGATATGAAATCTTAAAGGGTCTATTGGAAAATACTAAAACCTAAGAGGGAATTTGTGAACCTTAGGGGGAGGTGAATTATTCCATTTCTTTAGCTACTATGTAGCTGCAACCCGTGTAGCTGAAAAAAATAACTGCAACCTGGATGATAGCCCATTTTTTTTTCCTTTCAACCGGAAGGGGCAAGAACTCTCTCATGTGCTTCTCCTCTTATAATTATGTCAGATTAAGAAATCCAAGCCAAAGCAGATTAAAAGTCAACAAAATGAGCAAAGAGGCGTGTGTTCAGTAGTGACAGTTCTATAATACAACTTGACCCAGACTTTTTTTTTTTTTTTTTTAAGTATTTCCTATCTAATGCCTGTAAGACTTCAAATACAATTAGGAGAAGGGGCGGAAGGAGCAAGAGGATACTAATGGCAAGAGAGCAAAACATATGACTTTTTAGGAGTCTACAATCTACCAGTAAGGCACCAACAGAGTAAGTAATTTTCTTCATTGTAGACAATTATATATATATATATATTTCTTTCTTACCAAAGTTAGGTTCCTTTGGCACATTATTGAAAAGGGTACTCTTACCCCTATTGATCGTGCCATTACCTTTGGAGAAAAATTCCCTGACCAAATCCTTGATAAAACCCAATTACAAAGATTTTCTGAAATTCACTTGGGGCATTTTTGAGGCCGAATGGCATTACGTTCCATTCATATAGGCCAAAGGGGGTTGTGAAGGCAGTTTTATAGTGATCCTTATCATGGATTTGGATCTGCCAGAAACCAGACTTCATATCGAATTTGGAAAAGATTTTTGCTTGGTAAATTCTTTGTAAAAGGTCCTTTTGATTCGGGATAGGATATCTGACCCATTGGAGGGCATCATTTAAGGGTTTGTAATTAACTACTAGCCGGAGAGTACCTCTTTCAATTTCAGCGGCCTTATTGATATATATATATATATTGTCAGAAAAAAGTGAAGAGATGCCTCCATCAAGCGATCTTATTCAAACAGAGAAAAATACAGAGTAGTTGATTTTCTGTAGAGAGAAAATGACAGGATTTACAATGAAGATTGGTGGTTGGACCCACCACATTTTAGACAATCTGAGCGCAATAGTCCCCTGAGCCAATCTTATTGAAACAAAGAAAAATACAAAAAAGATGATTTTCAGTCAAAATGAATGGCAAGATTTACAATGAAGATTGATGATTGAACCTACAACACTTTAGACAATCTGAGTACAGTGGTCCCCACTCCCCAGAGCCAACATATGGGACTTACTATATGTTCACCAGGGAGCACCAAATGAATACAAGCTGGTCAACTAGATAATATATATATATATATATATACACACAAAATTTTGATAGTTGAATTTCAATATTATTAAAATCCATAGACCCTGTCGACTGTGGAGAGAAATTACTCAACGTATAGGAGAAGGAACTCTCTCATAAAAATATGTTGAGGACTCAAGCCTCTTCGCTCACTTGGTTGAATTTTAAGACATTATGTCGTGAATTTCTTTACCTCTAAATTTAATAAATGAATAAAAAAAAAAAAAAAAAAAAGGACTAAGCTTCTCCTTGCATGGATGTGGAGGGAATTTTCAAATTTACTCTGAACAAATAAGGTATTCAACACCTTTTCATAATTCTTTTTTAAATCATCATTTTTCTCACCTTAAAAAAATTAATATAATAATTAAAAATGATTTCAGTGTGGGGATTGTGGCCCATGCTCCTAGACATGCATATAGTTGACGAAATGATCAACCCACCCCCATGAAATGGAAGTTGACGTCTCTATTGATACTTCCTCGTTCACATGCAGGAGCTGCATTCCTCCATGTAAAATCTTTTTCATATTATAATACATGCAAAGAGGTGCAGTGTACGTCTCAAGCTCAGATGACCTTAATTTTTCATTGGAGAAACAAAAATAAAAAGCAACTTGGTCCTTGCAGTAAAACACATGGGAGAATCAAATTACCGCCATACCCCCACATGAAAGATAGAAATCCTATTACTATTGATACTTCCACTTACACTCCTATTGGTCCCCGTCTGATGTAAAAGACATTACGGACATCCTCTCTTAGGGACATTTTTGACTTCATGAATAAGATAGAAACAGTGTGGAAATGACTCAAGAATATAATCTTGATCACATCACAGCACTCACCAATGAAGACTAAGATTTATCAAGGCTTCTTTTCCCATTTACCTAGTCCATCAGGTGAAGGGAAACTTAGGCTTTGAGAAACTAAAAAAAAAAATATATATATATATATAACGATCTCAGAATCATAAACAAAGATACGCGTAAAAAACAGCAAAGCACGTAGGAAAACACTACGAAATAAGAGAGTCTAGATCAGGTCTTCGTACGAGAACTTGGTCTTGGGTTCTCGTTCGTCCTTTTTGCTGACACATGTAATCCACTAAAGATTACTACCGAGATTATCTACAAAGGTGTGACCACTCTCTCTCTCTTCATAGTTAAATGCCTTTTATCTCTCTGCTCGACTTAAATGTTATACATTATTTCTCTTTATATATATATATATATAAACTATTTTCTATTTTTATTTATTATTTTAATTAATTGATTCCATCAATATTTATACAAAATGCTCTCTCTCTCTCTCTCTCTCCTGATGTGATACAACATCAATATTGATCCAATAAGATACTGATTCGATCCAATCTGATATCGATCAATTGGATCGGTACTAAAACCCTATAAGGATTTGTGAACCCTATCTATGGATGAGTAAACTTTTTTTTTTTATTTGATTGTTTTGTATTGGTATGGTGGTGACCGGTTTTAAGTGAGTTTTAAAATAAAATATTAATGAAAATTAAGAGAGAGAGAGAGAGAGAGAGAGAGAGAGAGAGAGAGAGAGAGAGAGAGAGAGAGAGAGAGAGAGAGAGAATAAACTTAAAAAATAAAAAAAAAAATAAAGATACGAGGGTGGGAAAAAAGTATCTCTTAATTTTCATTGGTTTTGGATTAGTATTAGCTATTTTATAGGATTAAAATAAAGATATTTTGTAGATTAATAATAACAGAATGTTAAATTATAATTAAAACAAAAAATGAAAAAAAAAAATTGATAAACCATGAATAGTGAGAGGGAAGTGTGAAAAACAGAGAATAAAAGAGACAATAGAAAGAGATAAATCGATCAACAAATTATGAGAAATAATAAGTGGATTATACATATCCAACTCTTAGTTGTACAAGAATCAAAACCTAAGTTCGTATACGAGGAGTTGATCCAAGTTTGAAGGAGACAGCAGCTTTGTCATCACTCAAAAAAAAAAAAAAAAAAAGCGGACGTGGACCCCTCACACCCGGTGCTCACTCTTCTGTGGATGATTGGTTGTTATCTTCCTTTCATCCTCTTCCTCCAACCAACTAACCAAGTAACCCACCAAACAACTGCCATGTCTCTCTCTCTCTCTCACTCCAAATCTCAACGAACCTCGATGCTCACATTTAAACGTGGACAACAGGCGCGACAGAGGTTCTCTGGGTCCCACAACCCTTCTATTTTATTTTTTTTTTATCTTACTCTTTAAACTTAAATGTGGCTGCTATGGTCGGTGCTCCGGGCCCCATCACCCACCGTTCTGTAGAGAGAGAAAGGTAGAGAAATTAGAGAAACCAGTGGTGGGGTGATGCGGGTGATGGTGCTTGACAGATGGCAAAGTGACAGCAACTACACAACACCGCCGGCCCACGGACCTTGGAGCCACCCAACCCTAACCCCTACCCCTTTCCCACTTTACACCTCACACTTGACTTGATAAAGAAAGAAGGGAAGGGAAGAAGAGCTTTCAAGTTTCAAATTTCGGTTCCAACACGGCCGGATCCCCATCAACCAAACAAGTCTAAAACGCCTGAAAGGGACTCTTCGCCTTTAGTTATTTAGTTAAGCGGGTTAAGGAGATTAAGAAATCAGTAATCATATTAAGATTTGGCTCGTAAGATACACGTAATTAAAGTTAGGCAGCAGTTAAGGACCTCTTCTGTTTTCTAAATTTAGGGGATGAAAATAACCTTTCATAATTTGGAAAATTTTAAAGTCACTGTTCAATCTTCAAAGTCTATAAGAAAGGTAGAAATTAGAACAAGAAATTCATCACCCATGACCTCATTGGCCACTAACTCTTACCCGCTATGCTTCACCATTGGCTGATTAGCCTAACTTTGTTTCACGTCTTAATTTCTTACCTAAGAAGTTTCCTTTCCTACTTAGTCCAGTCAAATTTGAAGTTTGAACTCTTCTTAGTTCTTAAATTAAACATTTCATTAATACTGGGCTTTTTTCCTTTGTTTGAAAATTTGCACTAATTGAAATTTCGTTTCTATAGTTGTACTCTTATGTCCTACGGTAAAAGTTTCTAGTGGAATTGACCACGTAGATTGACTAAAACTTGCACTTCTTGTATAGACCAAAATGCCCCTCAGACTTATGATTTTGTCTTCAAAATACTCCTTGATCATCATGGTCTTGTTGACCTCCAATTTTGTGCCCCTATGTTTTTGAAAATTAGGGATCGAGTGTTCCTAAGGCCATGATGAATCGATCATCTTTTTTTAAGAGTTGGGTTAGATATAATCATGAGCCTTAAGATATTTAAGACAATTTGTACAATAAAAGGAGTAATTGTTCTATTTAATTACATATTGCATTGCTCTATAACATGGATTTGATTCTCCATCTGGTCGGTGGAACAAAAAGAATTTTGTCTTGCCTTTATAATTTTTTTTTTCTAAGTAGTTTTTAGGTCGATTTTGGCCTCATAAAGATCTCTAGGTGGAGAGGAGTAATTATTCCATTCAATTGCATGTTGAATTGCTCTAGAACATGGACTCGGTCCCCTATCTGGTCGGTGGAGCAAAAAAACTTTTGCCTTGCTTCTATTATAATTTTGTTATAAGTCTCTATGTTGATTTTGGTTTCATAAAGATCTCTAGGTGGGACTAATAAAACCTTTGCCTTTAGAAAGATCTCTGGGTGGGGACTAATAAAACTTTGATCTTTTCGACACAACTATATAGTTGAATGTTTGTCATTTTCATTGATTTGACTTAATCTCTCACTTTATAGTCTCCCCCCCCCCTCAAAAAAAGAAGAAAGAAAACATTCATTTTTATTTTTATTTTTTTGTTCATGAGACGTAGGATAAAAAAAAAATCGTTGGGAGAATTTGATAATTTATAGGATATTTCGACAATTTTATCGGATATCTTGATTTTTTTTTTAGGTTATTTTGGCAAAAGTAGGATTATTTAATATTTCAATCATTTTTCTTAGATAATTAAATATAATGAAGTTGTTGTTTCCCAAATGCAAAATGGGATTGAGTTTCATGTAAAATTTACTCTAATCTCTCTTTTTTAGAAAAACATTGAGTTTCTTAATTAAAAGGGAAGAAATAGTGATCTAAACCCCTCCTTCTTTTGACGATTGTATCGTCCTAAAGATTTTTGTTATATCCCTTTTTATGGATGTTTAGATTTCTTGAGTTAGGACTTTTCCTTGACTAGATGATTTGAATTATTGTTTGTCTTCTTTTTTACGTTTCAATAAAAATTTTATTCATTAAAAAAAAAAAAGTCATCCGAACCTATTCTTTCTAATTATCATTCAACAAAATCATTACAAAGCTTCCGAATTTCTATTTCTATCCTTGTAGCGTGAAGATCTTTACCGACTCTTGATCTCATCCACATGTTCACATTCAGCCCCCACCTAGTGGTAGGATCCTTAAAAGAATGTAATAGTGATGGGATTGATAAAGATTGAAAGTGTGAGAGAGCGAGCAACCTGGTGGTACACGTTGATTGTTGTCAACTTGATGTATAGTAATCGTTCGTAACAGTTGAGGAGTAAAATAAGAAGATAAAAGCCCATTCAAATCATTCAATATTTGGTTATAAAATTCCACTTTCCCTTGCATCCAAAACCCTTTGCTATGATATGTCCTTTTCCTATAATATGTAAAATAAAAATTACATATAAAAAATATCATTACTAAATATGATTAAAAAAAAATTAAGTAATTTATACAATCACATGGGATAATGATTATAAACATTTCTTTTTAAAATATGAAAGTGTCATTTTCCTTCCCTTTAAATTACCATTGCAACCAAACGGAGCCTCTGCTAAGGCACAATCATGCAGAAACTGTACAAGAATAAAACCACATCCCAAGTTAAGGGTTTCAAGGATCATAAGAGGAATCAGATCAAAATCAATCCATTAAGAACCATAATCGATCCACTCATTAAGTTATTGGTCTAGATCTTGATCTGAATTTTGGAATAAATTCAGAATCATGGTGGGTTGGGTCTGGGACAGGTCTCCCAATAATTACGGAACTGAAAGACCAGTTTGGAACCTACTATAACAAGAACATCGAGGAATTGTTTAGAGCACCAGTATGGAGGCCAAGGGAACGCTTTCAGGGAATCAACATGGATGGAGTTTTGTAACTTTATAAGAGTGGGATAATAATTTCACATCCCTTTGTGTCTGGGTTTAGGGTTGATTGGACCAAGTAAAGGTCTTTTCCCTTATTTGTATCCTTAGGAATGAATATTTTATGGGGTTTTTGTAGTGAGTAAACACCATTAGCTAGACATTGTTGTTGTCTCCCAACCAATCACAAAGTCAGAAGAGGGAAAGTTTTGGTTGTTTGTATGCTTAGGTAAAAATATAAAAAGTTTGGAACTGATTACGCATCAGATCAATTACCCAAAACCGGGTTTACACCCTTAATCCAAGTAACAAATTACATCCATTGTAGAGTTATGGCTGGGTAGCCAGCAAGTTGATATGATTTATGGTATAAAAAGCTACATCAGATGCTATAAGGATAGCTTAATTTGTCAATAAGTGAACAAAGTTTTGTCTTATCTGCCACCAATTATTAAGGTTACCATATATATATATTTTTTTGGGTACAATATTAAGGTTACCATAATGATCCAGTGAAATTCTTCTGATGTGTTGTAGAGGAAAGAAGGTTGTTGAGGCGTGGAGTTGGAGAATTAAGTTAAAAGAAGGGCTTTTATGGCCTTCAGATTCTCCAAGTCTCTCTCTCTCTCCCTCTCTCTCTCTCTCTCTCTCTCTCTCTCTCTCCAAAGAGAGAATAAGAAGAAGGAATGAGGTGGCCAAATGGCATGGAAGCACCAGGCAACATTTTATTATTAATAGAAAAGCTTGGGACTTTAGATTCCACAGATTCCACCATTGAATAAAAAAATGTGTTTACTAAAATGGACACTAAAATAATCTTTCCATAAAATTGTAAAACTGTACCTTCTATAGTTTTGTCGCTTATGCTCTCACAGAGAAATTCATAAATATATAATCAGTTGTGGATGATGAGTTGATGACATACTTTAAACTGAATAGGACAAAGAGCATGTTAAAACTGAATAAATTTAATGGTGGTTAGAGCCTGCAGGCAGCTCCACCCTATCAGGTGAGAATAAAAGGCATCTCCAGCATCCTCAAACAATCTTACTTATCTCACACATTACATCTTTGGCCCTTTCTCTTTCAAATTTCAATCACTGTGTACAGTAGAGTACAAAGCTCTTTGTTCTTGAGAATCACTGCAACTTCTTGGGACTTTATCTGTCTCTATAAATGGGTTAATAATTAGGGACATAAGGGTCAGGAGAGAGGAGCTTAAGGTTGTGGTGTGGTGGCCAAGTTGACCTTTTAAGCTCTTCCGTAGTTCCTGCAATCTTATTATGTGTACCATATTTCTCCATGAATGAATGAGTTGGGGTTCACGTTAACTACTTTGAATTAAACAAACAATGTCTCTTTAGACACGACAATCCAACGTGCTATCAACTATCTACTGATAGATAGATTCAGATAGATTCCTTCCATAAACCTGCTGATCACTGCATTCATAGATACAAACACAACACACCTGCTCACGTGGTTCTCTCAATTAAAGAATCCATGCATGAATGGGTATTCCTGGTAGGTAGGTGGGTATATATATAGAGTCTATAGACATTATATAGACACTAGACACAGTCTCACAAGGAATCTTTCCACCAATCTCTTACACACACAACCAATGAAGTGATCTGATGACTCCCATTACTCTACACTGTTGTATCCGGGGTGGGCTTGCTTATCCATTCCCAACTCTCAACTTTAATAGCTTCAAATGGATAAGGGATTGATGACATTAATGGATGTTTCATGCCTTGGGTTTAGAAATTATTTTACTTGGATAATGATTATTTATAAACAATTGGGAAGAAAGTACACATCTCCTTAATCACAGTTGTTCATAACCTATTATAAAAGGACAAGTGATTTTATAACTTGAATAGTAATACATATAATAAATGTACAAGTATATAACTTTGTTTACTATAATCATCCAATTATATCATTAATTAAACAATCTATCCTGTATTAGCCACTAAGATGGTTTATGATATATTAAAAATTTGATATCTATCTGTCAAATTTATGTACAGCTCATAGCTTTCAATTCCAAATTCAAACATAAAATTATTGAACACATTTAAAACTACTGTTTTTCCCAATATCCAGTGACCATTGGGGAGGACTCCTTAGAAGTAGAATAGATCTTCATTGGTTGGTACTCAAAAATTTTTTCATCTGTGGATTATTCTTTCCTGTGATTGATGGAAATAGCTTTGGCCTCTACCATGAAGTTGGAGGACGAGAAAAAGGGGTAGGGGTGGGGTGTGTGTGTGTGGGGGGGGGGGGGGGGGGACCTTCCTGTATATCTTGTAATGTATTCTAGACAACCTACCCATATGAATAGGGGTGAATAGGTTCGATTTGGACGACTTAGTCCTATTCTTTGATGTGATTTTGTTTTCTTTCCTTCTTGTTTTTTCTGTGATTTGGCCCTTTCAGATGGTTCGTCTCCCCTTCCCCTTCAATTTTTTTTTTTTCTTTTTCTTTTTCCATGAATAATGTTGGTTTTGGATTATTCAATTCTTCAGAGTAGTGGCTTTCATTTCTTTCTTGTCCATTCTTACTCTTGGCTACCCATAATTGTTCATGAACTGCCGCGTAGTGTAAGTCAAGTTGGTGATTCAGATAAAAAAACAGAAGGCTTCATTAGGATGCAGTCCTTAAAATCCTTAATTTTTTTTTTTTTTGGAAGTTTCATATTTGCCATAAAACAAGAACCGACACAGGTTTGAGAATTAGGAGAGACCCAAAATCTTGCATAATTCTAAGTGGCAAACTATTTAAGAACAATGACTTTCTGGAAATTGGAAAATAATGGATGAAGGAATTGCGCTTTCATTAGTGATTGCTATGTATCAGGCGGCAGGCCTGGAGGACATGGACCCTATTAAGGTAGTCCCTTCGGGTGGCACTTGGATGGGTTCACCTGAACCTGCCTAAGCCCAACCCAAGGTTGGAGAAATAAAAATAAAAACCTGAGATCGGACCCAAAACCCATTTGTTCCCAAGGATAAAAAAAAAAATACCCAAGAAGCCCAATCTGGGTTGAATTCCTCGACCTCTGGGTTGGGCTTGGGTCACACCTCCAACCTGGCCAATGCCTACACCCCCAGTATAGTTCTGTTAAGTAGTCCCAGAGCCAAGGATCCACAGAAATTGTGGGTTCAAAATTTGTGTCACATGTGTACGCACTTTTTAACTGGTCCAAACTTGTATCAGAGGTCTTCAATGCAAAATATTAGGTATTTATCTCTTCAATCTCCTGAGCATAAGCCAAAGTGATACCATGTAAAATATCACGTCAGGATCCTCTCCAATGTGCCCCAACCCACCCAATTCATATCGGAAGGCTGAGTGGACCTTGGGTGTGTGCCAGGTCTTCCCAGCAGCCATGAGATGCACATTGGGGCATTGGGCGTATTGGAGAGTAGCTAGATCCAAAGACATCTATAAGATTAGGAATTGTTACTATTGGTCGTAGTTGTATTCAAGAGGGTGGATTTTAATGCAATGGTTAAGTTAGTTCCATCGTACTCTAGTGGTTGCGCGTTCAAATCAGGAAACAACCTCTCCACAATGTGGGGGAAAGAGGTAAGGCTATATACAGTATGACCATCCCTAGACCCCGCAGTGGCAAAAGCCTCATGCACTGGTTAATACATTTTTATTACTCTGATCAGATGGTGACTGGTAATTGATATTGTTAATTCTTTCAATGAACAATTGGATATAACCATTAGTATGTATTTTCCTCATAAGAAAATTTCTGCTCTTTATGTCCTGCTTGGATGAATAAGCTAATCAAAAAGGATTTTGATGTGTTGGCGAATATAGCTTGGCTGCTCGCCTGTGAAAAACTAGACGTTATTAAAATTGAATCAACTACTATTGTACTTATGGTACACTTGTGTGGATCGACACAGAATATAAAGAGAACCTATGGTTGGGCAAAAAGAATTAAATTATTGGGTTGCCCCAAAAAGCTACACAAAATTCCCAAAAGAGGAAAAAAAAAAAAAAAAAGCGGGGGAGGGAAGTGGGGGGTAGATGGGTGGGTGAATGAGAGATGTGAACTGCATCTCTCCCCTCAACTATCTCCCAGTTACATTACCAGGAAATCGATTTCTTCTACTCTTTATGCTAGTGGGTGATCCAAAAGTGACTTCTCATCCCCATCTCACAATTGTTGAACCCCATGTAAGGCCAGCCCCAAAACCAGCAACAGCAATTGTATGGCCTGATTGCACCTTCCCACTTCGAACAACTTCATCCAATGCCAAGGGGATGGATGCAGCACTGGTGTTACCATAATTAGCCAAGTTAGATATAACTCGCTCCGGTGGGATCTCCAAACGTGTTGCAACAGCATCAATGATCCTTTGGTTTGCCTGTATGTGAACTCTTGTTACATTACTCACCATCACATAACAACTGAATGTTACTAATGTAAACAGACATTGTTTTGAAATTGGACAGATTTAGGGCAGTTGAACACCACCCAAAACACAAAGGCAATCACCCAAGATCTGGAAACCAGTATTAATGCTCTAATAATTATGACAAGTGAAATTGTCCTTTTTCATAAAAAAAAAAAATCAAATGTCCTATCAACTAATATTCTTCGTACCAAGAACCAGCCAAGGATCAGAAGATTAGTACTAGATCATGGATTTGTCCCAGCTGATCTCAATCCATACTAGATCCACATCTTGAACCATTGCTCCTACGTGGAATTCCCCCATCCTCATCCCTTATGATGATTTAAGTGAATTGAATGATTGCTTTTTGTGTGTGTTTGTTTTGTTGTAACATGGGCAGAATTTTAACCTTTAGAAAAATAATGTAAAATATTCACTTACAGAGTCTTGTGGGACGTAAAAGGAAATAACGAGGCCCGCTATTTTATGTCCAAAATCGGTAAAATAATGTAGAGGAAGATCATCTTATGTCCAGAATCTATAACATAGGTTTCAATGTTTTCAAAAACTATTTGGCATTGTTGTTGAATTTTAGAGATCAGCAGCAGCAGCGTTTTATAACAATTTGGAGAGTGGGGAGTCACATTTTTTGTCTCTCCTAATGAATATGGGAAAATATTTGTATAAGAGAACTTGGAACATTATTTGATAGAAGCCTTCGGAAGATTGAAGAGGAATAATTGATGGAGATCTAAATCATCTAAGATAGGGTTTAGAAATTCCAATAGAAACCAGAATCACAGTGACCAGTTCAGAAGCCAAATTGCAGGAAAATAGAAATGACAGAAGATTAGAGGATCTAATCTAGCTGAAACTCAATTCAAGTGCTCTGTCTATGTAAGAGAGTATAATATCAAAAACTATGCTCAATTCAATGGATAGATTCCTAAAATCTGAAAACCCTAGTTGAGATAGGAATCTCCAAATCTGAGAATCGATGGAGGTTTCAACAAGTCCACAATAATGATCAATTTAAGCACAGAATATTGAACTGATATCAAAATAGAAATCTGAGAAAAAAATATTGAAAACAGAATTTGAAAAGGGTGATAACAGAAGTTAGGCTTGAACTAGGAAAGCAGGGAACCAGTTCAAAGATTAAATTTTGAAACCATTGATGTGTCCAGCATAAAAACCGCTGGCTATGTATGAAGTCGGATTTGAAATCCAATGGCAGGATTTGAAGTTTCAGAAAGTTTCTTGTTGGAGTAGGAAATCCGGAAAACAGAGAAAAAAAATGGAATTTTTATGATAAGTTTAAGAAACAAAATAGCAGAACAGAATAGTCAATAAAGTAATGCAGTCAAATAACTGATCATGCACAAGAAAGAAAATTCTGTACTGCCTATAACCAGTTGAGAGGAATGAAGTGAAGGAATAGAAATCAGGAAAATTCTGTACTGACCTATAATAAGTTGAGAGGAATGAAGTGAAGGAATAGAGATCAGGAATCCACCAAACTGCCTTGCTGAATCCACAGCAAGAAAACACTCAGAATCCATTGAGCCACCAGAGAATCCACCCAAGCAAGAGGTCTGAAATCCAGAGACTT
This sequence comes from Macadamia integrifolia, assembly GCF_013358625.1. Classification (NCBI taxonomy): domain Eukaryota; kingdom Viridiplantae; phylum Streptophyta; class Magnoliopsida; order Proteales; family Proteaceae; genus Macadamia; species Macadamia integrifolia. The sequence goes on from NC_056564.1 coordinate 23,829,781, forward strand.
CAGAACTGAAAAGCTTCTTTTTACTACTAAATAAGTGGGCAGGGTTGTAGTCCCTCACAATATAGAGTAGTGCTAGACTCTGAGATTCACAAAAGGAAAGGCCCGAACTAATCCTGACTTGAAAAGTTAACTAGCTAGGAAACTGAAATACTAAAGAAAACAAACTCCAAAACAGATCTGGAATTTATAAGATGTATTCCAGTTGGTCTAAACAACTAAGTAATAATAAAATAAAAGAAATAAACTGAAAATAGAACTGATCATGAACAGTAACCACAGGACCATATTTGAACCAGAAAATGAACCACATGGTTGGTTCAAACCAGAAAACTAGTTCAAGGTTGAGTCAGACCAACCTAAACCACGAGAGGTCTTTCTCTTTTTCTTTTCGCTGAAATCTGCATCAATGAAACTACCGAGCAAGGGTAGCAGAAGTTTTAGTAAATACATCAATAGAATCTGGGGATGGATTGTGGTCCACAATGTTGGCTGGGAAGTGCTATTCAAAATCTTTCTTTGGGTAGACCAAACTTCCTCTTCCCTCTTACTCGGGGAATAAGGAGATGACCCCACTACCTTGTAAGGGTGTTGAGATCAAGCATAAGACTGTATCTTTGCTAACTCCACCTATACTGGAGCATTAACTAATCAATCACTTCTCCATATCTCTTAAAGCACCTCTCATGAAACCCAAGCACATTAATTTCACTAATCCTGATAGCAGCAAGGGAATGAGGTAGGCTAGCAACCTCCTGTAGAGCAAGAGCTCTTTCAGTCTACTCGGATGAGCTTCTCTATTCTTCAATCAGGAGCGGTAGTTATCAATGGATAGAACCATCAATGGCTGTTTGAACCAACTGGACCATCACGGTTTCCGGCAGCTTTGCCATCATCATTCATCACTTCTCAAATTCCGACCCCTCCCACAGGCTGGCTGACCACGTCCCCTGCTTTTCAACAGCTTTATTGGTCGTGCCAGAATAGAGAGTAGTTCATCTGCACGACCAATGTGTCAGTCTAGTCGAGAGGTATTGCCCATGTTTGTTTGATACTCTTATGATGTTAGCTTTCCATTCGAAGTAGCGTGGAGGAATCATGAACTCTATGTGCTCACCTTCACAAACAATATAAACTGTGAATTATGTGTCCACAGAGTCCTATGCAACTAAATCTTCAAACTCTTCATCCATCAGCTCTACCTCAACTGTATCAAGCTCCTTGGTTTCTTCGTCATTGTCTTTCTCATTAATTTCAGTTGATGGGTCTACAAATATAGCATTAACACCATGAGTCTCCTCATAGAGTGCATCATCATCAGCATCAAGTGGATTAGGCTCATAAAATTATTTGTTTTTTGGATAGATAGAGGCCCCAAGGGGAATTGAACTCATACCCTTAAATTGCAACAAATAATGGAGTCAATTAGTCAAATAACTGATCATGCGCAAGAAAGAAAATTCTATACTGACGTGTTATCAGTTGATAGGAATGAATGCAGGAATAGAATCTGGAATCCAGCAGACTGCCTTGCTGATTCCACAGCTAGAGAACACTCAATAATCCACTGAGCCACCAGAGAATCCACCAAGCAAGAGGTCTGAAATCCAGACTTGAGAGCTGAAAAGCATTTATTTATTACCAAATTTGTGGGTAGGACCGTATAGGCGGTATAACCCCTTACAAACTTAAATAGAATAGTGTTAGACATACTTAAGCCTAAGCCAATCCTGAACTGAAAAGGGAACATAAACTGACTAGGAAACTAAGATAATAAAGAAAACAGATGGAATTTATAAGATGTATTCCAGTCTATCTAAACAACTAAGTATTAATAAAAGGGACTGTCTAAATAATACCTCTACAAGTGAGTTTAGAACTTGTAACCTCCTTTTGGTTGCTCCTTATTTTATTCCCAAAGTTATTTAAATCAAGGTAAAAAAGTGTTTTCAAAATAATTTAAAGGTTACCACTTACCATATTGTCACTGTCATGCATGCTTTCTCAGTACACATGTCAAATGACAATTTTACCCTCACTAAAAGGAGTGTGTTACACTAATGGCAAAAAAATTACTAATTATTTGACACCTTTAGGAGTGCCAATAAGAAAAAATCCCATAACAAAATAAGAGAAAGAAACTCAAAATAGAACTGATCACGAACAGTAACCGTGAACAGTTACCATGGGACCAGATTTGAACCAGAAACTGAACCACAAGGTTGGTTCAAACCAGAAAACTGGTACAAGGTTGAATCAGACCAACCCAAACCACAAGAGATCCATCTTTCTTTTGGCTGAGATCTGCATCAATAAGTGCAAGAGTTTAAACTTCTAACGGTTATTTTCCCCATACCACAATCATGTTTTTTTCACTAAGGAATTCAGCTCCATAACCATTATGACCATTATTTTGATGTTTTTGAAAGGATTTTTCTGGAATCAGGTAACGGATCCACCTTACTACAATTGGTCGCCCCATGTTTTTCTCCTTTTCACATCCCCCCCCCCACACACACTTCTTTTTGTTTCTTTTTATTTGGGTAAACAGTATGCTTATATGTAATTGCATAAAGCTGCATGGTTGAGGAGGTGAGGCCATGACAGCACTCCCCAATACTGGGTTAGGAAAGAGCATATATAATGGCTGCATGAATTTTAGTGCAACCCAAAATCTGGCAACAAACAATGCAATGCTTTATGAGGATCAATTCCACAACGCAGAGGCCAAAATTTTTCTTTGGTTAGATCTATCTATAATACCTGATGAAGTAGTAGCCAATCAATGTTGGACCCAGTGAGACCAGCTTTTGCTAGTGCAGACTCAATTGACTGTGGCACAGACCTAACTGCAAAGCGGAAGACTTCTTTGCCATTCATTTGGATGCAAGAGTAAGAGGAACGTCTTGGGGGAAAGCCTACGACTGAACCATTGGTTCCTACCACACATTCAGTTTCATTGTTTTCGATTCCGGCATTCAAGTACCTGCATAAATAGCCAGTAAATGACTGCTCAACTCGTTTTTCCTACACATTTAATGCAACTAGATGGTCAAAGAAGAAGAAAAAGTTGGAGGGTGGGAGGAGCATTCAATCAGTTTCATGGCAAGGGAAAATACTTTTGGCCGTCTCCATCACTGTGCAAGTCAAAACCAAATAAGCCATCCTCACTGCCATCACAGGCCTGCAAAATAATATTCATATCAAATACAGGCAATGGTCTGTTCTATGCAACAAAGCAGGAGGTACTATGCCAGTTTACACAATAATACCAAATTAGCAATAATTAAACTAAAATTCCTATAGCTTCTAATGATAAAAAAAAGTATCACTAATAACTAAAAATAAGAAATGGTTTCAGCCCATGGATGGATGGACAGACTGTTTTTGAAGGTTAAAGACATAGAAAAGCTGCTAGAAATCTAGAGATACTACCTATGATAGAAGTACTTATTGACCTCAAGTAGGAGAACTGCTAAAGTATGAGAAAAGTAGTGCAATCCTCACAGGCAAAAAGTCGGATAGATTTATAAGGAGATACCCCACCATTGTTAAATGCGAGGAGTTAAATTTCTCCCCAGTGTTTAACACAAGGAGTTAAATTTCAGTTTTGGAATCAACTACCAAATTTGGTCAGGGATTCTGAAATCAGATCCTAAATTTCTAAATAATCTTGGAAGTTAATAGACATACTTGGAATTTCATATCAACCTTTACCGAAAAGTTTAAAAATTTCTCGAAGCCGAAACAAAGTCTTTAGTTCTCAAAATATGGGTAAATGTTAAAACCTTGCCTGTCAGATTGCTGTTAAAGAACTTAGAAAAATAAAAATCAGAGTATATGCTTTATAAATCAAATGCCTGAAACAGGGCCTGGAACTTGGAGAATTATATTCTGGCAGGTCAATTACACTCTTTCCCAACCACTACCTCCTTCACTTCTTTATGCATAATAAAATAGCCAATTCCCTACAAGCATTAGATAATCAAGGAAGAGAGTGGAAATCTGACAAAAACACATGCAATCGATAAAATTACAATAATACACTCAGTGGTAATTCATTAAAGAAAATTACCACCATCAAGTTTATATAGAAAGGAATAATGTTTTCCAAAGAAAACCATATATTGATGGAAAAGTTCTAATCAAGGCACAGATGTATTGTACAAAGTAAGAATAATGAAAGAGCCCATGAACCATTACTTAATGTATCACTACGTCTAGTGGCTGATCGGTGTTATTAGGAGAGCTGACAATACCACAACATCTTGTTGCTGATGTTTCATTAGGATTAAGGTGAGCTTACGAATTTAGCAAAACCACAAAAGTTAGGTTCTACAGATCTTGGACCGTCTTTCTGGATGTAGACATGCAGGGATTAAACTTATTCATGCACACAGGTTGTAGAAGATCCAACACATAATAAACTTAATCACGCACACAGCTAGTCATGTGTCAATAGATCATAAACAGCATGAGGTAGTAGGAGATCCAACAAACAAATACTTGTTAATGATTAGATAAGCAGTATCACACATATGGGTGATCAACAGAGCATAAGAATATGTCAGAACTGGATATGCCTTTTGAATAAGCGGCACATAGATCAAGGAGGTACCTGCACTAACACAGCACCAGCAGCATCCCCAAAGAGGATACAGGTCCCTCTGTCAGTCCAATCAACGTAACGAGAAAGAGCATCAGCGCCAATTACCAGAACATTTTTGAACCCACCTCCTGTAATTCGAATCAGCTCAGTTCACATATATAGGCCATAAGAAATGCCCAAAACAACTCTCTTTTTTCTGTTTTAAGTACACAGATTGTTTACCTCTTATGTGACAGGCAGCCGAAACTAGACCCAACACAAACCCACTACAAGCAGCCGTAATGTCATAGGCCAACGGATTTCTTTTACAACCTAGCGCTTTCTGGATCTGATATTTAAAGCATGAAAAGAGCTTTTCAAATGTTACAATATCAAGCTAAGAATGGCTTAACACATAGATAGTGAAATTCATGAAAGAACCCAATAAAAAGTCTTAATTGAATCCTAGCCACCTAAGCATCGCACTTCTTTATACCAACAATGACATGTTGCCCTTATAAAGTACTTAACCCTTCACTAATAATCAATTGAAAATATTTATTGCAGCCACAAGTACAGCTATAATCACCTCAGCTTTCAAAGATGATTAATTTAACCTAGCATGTCCAGATTCCTAAATCATGTGGATGTAGGATGTACCTGAGGAGCACTGCCAAAAAGATCATCTGGAGTAGATGAGCAAAGCAGGACTAGGTCTACATCATCAGCATCGACTTGAGCCATTTGAAGAGCTCTCTTTGCCGCCTCAGCAGCCAAACCCGTCAATCTATCTTTCCCTACCAAGGCACAAAGTCAAAGCGAGAGAATTCAATATTTTCATCCGTAGAGTATCATAACCTATTAAGTAACAAGTCACTCCAACCGTAGAGAATTCAATACGGGTTCGCTACGTCATGATAGAAAATTGAAGTTTGTCTTAGATCGGTAGTTCCCATGGTAGATACCACTGAACGGTGGGTATCACAACCAGCAGCATTCCCATAGTTAACCTCTGTCCTTGTATTAAATATAAAGGCAAGGATGGCACTAGCATGGATGGTGAGGATGAGGCTACCTGTAAGAACTCGTCGATTACGAATCCCAGTGCGAACAGAAATCCATTCGTCAGAAGTTTCAACAAATTTTGCAAGATCATCATTTGAGATCTGAAGATTTGGTACTGCTGAGCCAGATCCAACCAGTTTACACCCCCTACTTACAAGCCTGTAGGAACTCCTTGTCAAAAATAATAAATTGAAAAGCAAATCTCATGTCATGAAGGAATCCTCATCATCTAACACAGAAATTGTATCTTCCCATCGAAACAGAGATATAAATATAGGGAGCAAGGAAGAAAAATCACATTAAAATTGTTACTAAAGCAAAGTCCAGCTACGCACACATCATCAATACGGCACAATCTAGGTACACTATTTCATAGAAACATACTGAAGAATAGCTAGAGGATGATACTGCTAAACTAGCTTCTCATTGTCAGGCCTTCCACAGATGTAATTTCAATTAGTTTTTTGTCAAAACTTGCATCCATGGAACATTTCACAACTGACACCACTAAAATCAAGAAACTCTCCAAGGGGTAGGGTTGTCGTTGAATGAAATTTTAGATTTTGTTATTTAACTGAAAGCCACTTGTTAAGAAGGGCTTGTTTTCTGCAAGGAAAGCATGCTTGCTAAACCTTCAGGAGCAACAGTTATTTGAATTAAAAGCATCCATCACCAAACTAATTGTGAGAATCATTCATCCCCTTTTGGTGAAGTACTTTACTAACTTCTTCAATTTGTCAGTTAAGGAAAACACCATGGAACACAGATATGAATAATAGGTAGGAAGACCTGAGATTGATACTTGGAGTTAAAAATAAATCTATACGCAAACACTCCATTCAGAGAAGCTGCTACGTTTCCAACGAGCTATCATCTTTCATACCTCCTATAAGAAGGGTTTCCTGGGAGACTTGGATTTGCATTACAACCAAAAGGGTAGGCTTGGGTGTGTCATGGGGGATTTATCAGCATTGCAACCAAAGAGCAACATAGAGGGGAGATACCCAGGATTCAGACCATCACCAACAGCGGAACAGTTAATTAAAATCAATTGCAAAATCCAGGGTGTGCCTAACTTCAAAAAAACCTAGTGAGATGAGAAAACAGACAAAAAACATTAGATATCTTAATCTATTGGACAAGATCTTACACACATACCACTAGACTTGTCAGGTGATCATACATCTGGCTCCCTTCTGTTCAGCATCAGCATAAGAATAGTCAAAATAGAGCCTTTTATCAGACATGCAATCTCCAGGGAGCTCAAAGAAAATTTCAATAATATCTGCTAGACAATGGCTCAATAAATACTTAAAGAAGGCCTTCCCAAGAGCTTTCTCCACATTTAAATTCCCCAAAGCTTTGCCAAATTCCTCCCTCTAGAGTGGCCTTTCTAGCCTGTCCTGTACTGTACACCCTTCTAGATCATATTAAAATGCATCCCATTGATTCTCAAACTAAGAACACCTACTGAATCCTAAGTGTGTGCTCATGACAAGGGTAATATAATCCCAAGGATAAGAGGCATCAGCAATGGTTCCCTTCACATGTGTGACAACGAAACCTACATGATAAATAGAGGAAACACCATTTAACAGGAAATTTGAGCTCATACAACAGATTAGTGAAGTACAAGGCACATCTACATCTCACATTTCCGACCCCAACTTCTATCCCCTTTCTCATCTCAAAACATTTTGTCCAATCTTAATTTCTATACCACATTTTTTTTTTTTTGCCAATGAGGGTGTCCAGACCTTTGGCCCAACTAATCCCCCAGATGCACGTGTACACCCCCACAAACGTGGGTCGGGTCATCGCTGGCTCCTATGAGAACCATAGGAACCGTGGGGCTGGCCCTAAGGGTTAAGGGGAGTTGAACTCAGGACGCATGCCGATTTAGGCATGCTCCCTTGCCAACTTACCTACACCCTTGGGGTGATTTGGAACAAGCAAAACACTTAGGCACCGTTTGATAACGTTTCTGCTCTTTCTGTGTCTAGAAACAGCAAAAACGGTTTTTCACGTTCCGAAAACAAAAACGGATTTTTTGGTGTTTGATAAAATTATTTCTCGAAACGTTTTTTGCAATCATAATGCCACTAAAAAACCTAATAGTATCATCGGATGCCCAAAAAGGAGAGAGGGTTCGGTTGCCTCGTTTTAGGTTTAAATAGTTGAGAGATTTATCGTGCACAATAGCATTTTTTTCTCTCTCAAATTCGTTTCTAGAAACGACATCATCAAAGTCGTTTCTAGAATTATAAATAGGCATAAATTTTGGTTTATGTTTCTAGAAACAGGTGAAACGAAACAACTTTATTAAACATTTTTTAGGATGTTTCTCCGTTTCTGGGAACAAGAAAACGCATAAACGCCATAAACGAAATGTTGTCAAACGGTGCCTAAAGCTACACATGTGAACGAACTCAACAGCATCAAATAATACAAAGGATTGCATATTAAAGTGAATCCCATATTAAGGACCAATTAGTTGTCTAACTTTAAGCTGACAGGGTCTTCACTGTGAAAGAGAGAAACCTTTTTTTTTTTTCCCTTTATTATTGCACAATTGAATAGTTATAGAAACCATGAACATAACAGGGCATTTCACTGACTCGTTGATATCATTTTCTTTAGTTAATTTTCCATGATTTCAAACTATTTCTATTTTTCACATTGTAGACAATTTCTCTTTACAGGGAACTACAAGAATTCCTCAGAAGCAACCTTGATCACAAGAAACCTAGAAGCAGATATCCAAACTGTTTTATAGCTGGAAAAACTTATGCATCTTTAGATACGTATGTGCCAGTAAACTAAAAATAAAAACCAAAGACCTTTGTACAACAAGAGGTGAATTTGATTAAATCACTATTGTGTCATTCTCATCTCCGAACCCATTCATTCTGTAGAATAGAAGCCCCAACTATACTTGTAATGCAGAAACACTGCCATTTAATTAACCCACTTGAAGTACATAGCTTTTGAAATTGGAACACACCAAAAAAAGAAAAAAGGGCGAATCCCAACTTCAAGCATAGAAAAGTTCCCATGAACTAAACCAAAATTTCATGTCCATACCCAGAATCAAAATCAAAAAATTTATATTAGAAAGAAGCCAAAATTCTCCTGGGTAAACAATGATCACATCCATCCACAGTATCGCGGTTTGAATTGCATTAAACGGACAGTCGAGCCAAAAAAAAAGAGGAAAAAGAAACGAATGAGCAGCACTTTGACACTCATACCTGATCAATCCCAAGAGAAAGAGGACAGGGGGAAAACTCACCCGGGAGCTCGAGATTCGGAAAGGGCTACTCCAGAAGCATGCTTCTCCTCACCTTCAACAGCTCTACAGAAAAATACCCTTCTGGGAATTTTCTCAAATGGGGAGTACCCAGATCGATAAAAGCCGGAAAAATGCAGATTTCTCTGCCTCAGGCTTGGAACTGGTGAAGAAACGAACCCAGATGCATTGGCCATTTGAAGTAGACACGCAGGGATAGAAAGATAGAAACTTTGAAGAGAAAAACAGATAAGAAATAGGGGACTAAAAATAAATAGCTGCCGATCTCTAGCTTATTGCATAGACGCCAAAAATGTTGAAGGAATAAGTAGAGCCCATGAAGGCAGGCAAATCAGATGAATGGAAACATTAAAAAAGGGGGCTTTGAGAGGCAGAGTCAGAGCACGAAGAAATGAAACTTTTTTGAAGCTTTGGAAAGTCCGAAGGAGATGGGCGATGATGACAACACAAAGACAGGAAACTTCAATGCTACTCTATGACTCACACTCTCTCTCTCTCTCTCTCTCTCTCTCTCTCTCTCTCTCTCTCTCTCTCTACATTAGCAAAATAGCACATCTGGATTATTTTTTATTTTTTATTTTTTATTTTTTTTATTTCTTTATTTCTTTATTTTTTTATTTCTTTATTTTTTTATTTTTTTATTTTTTATTTTTTTACTATTTTTTATTATTTTTTGTAGAACTCTCTCAATTCTCTACACTAAACTCTAAAACTTTTTTTTATTATTTTTTTTTTTTTTTGTAGAACTCTCTCAATTCTCTACACTAAACTCAAAACTCACTCCCTCTTTCTCTTCTTGATTCAGCAAGTCAGTCACGAATTCCTATGTTCCTCCAACTTACCCTCTTATAATCTTTACTAAAAATTAAAAAAGAAATTCACCCTCTTATAATTAATGGGAAAGTGTATTGATATTTGATAGGCCCAACTGTATAAATTTAGGGATAGGTATATGTGAACAAACATTGGATGCATATCATTGTATAATTGAATTTGATTATGAAATTTGTACTCACGTAATAGTTGGAATTTTCAAGTCATTTTATCACATACAAAATATTATAAATCTTGAAGAAAAACTTATCTTGATGAGATTGTGAAATAATTTTTTCTGTAAATAATAATAGAAAATTATTAACATTTGATAAGTATTTTATTTTATAACTCTTAGATTAATTAATCACGTTTTTTTTTTACAAAAAAATATTTAACCACCCTTTTTTTTTCTAGTATAGAACTACCCTTATATGAGGAACAGGAGGTAATAATAGAGATGGTCCCCCCCGCACGCATGTGTGTATGTGTGTGTGTGAGTGTGTGCGTATAGAAAACAGAGATAATGTTTCGTTAGCCTAATAATAAGTGTATGTCAATTAAATACCCAACAAAGAAAAAAACTATCTATCATTTTGACATGTTAATTATAAATAAAATGTAAATAGATTAAGGGAAAAAATTGATAATTGGTTGTGCCATATGCCCAAGCATAGTCCCTATGAAATGATTGCCCCAGCCCCTTACAAAATGAGAATCCCCTGTTTTACCAATGCCCTTACAACCCTATGCATCCCCTCATGCCCTCATTGGTCCTCACATCAGGGCAGGAGCCACTCAACTAGGTAGCATTCTCCTTTTCATAAATTAATTAGGTAAAAGTAGGCACAAAATTAACTTGTAAAAATTATGTTTATTCTCACCAAAACTTAAAAATTTTAGTAAAATTAAGTACCCTTCATAGAACCATTCAGCTTGAAATATTAGTTCTTTTTCTTTCTTTCTTTTTTTTATTCTTTTTTTTTTTTAATCATGTGTTCCATTTTGGGAAATTTGGGTACACTTGGGGTTTCAGATATAGAGAGGAAGGGGAAAATGAAGAGAATCCACTGTCTACAAAAATGTCAACAAATTTTATTTATTTGTATTTAGTAAATATCATTTTTTTTTTAATTAAAGAGAATATTTTCTGTGCAGGAATCCCAACACCCTCATACAGTTGTGCCTATCTCTATCCTCTACCTTATATAATGACCTCCCTCCTCCCTTTAATTATAAAAAAAGAGAGAGCTCAGACTGGTTGCTTTCTACTAGTGTATCTTACCCTCTTAGTCATAAAACGCTCTCTTTTTATTATTAAAACAGTGAAAGGTTAGAAGGTGCATAATACAAAGTTCATAAATATTAAAGTTTCCTATTGTAACTAAAAATATGTAAGAATTTTGTTTTAATTTTAATGAATCAAATTATCCTTCACCCATGATGCTTGGATATGACTTTGGGAGGAATGCCAAGTATGGAATATGACTGTAACAAATGATTTTTTCCTTAGTTTTAATTAAAAATTTAATTGTTTTAATAAATTCACTTCTAGTTAGAGCCATTTTACCAATACAAGATTAGGTAGGTATTAATATTGTGAATTGCACATAGCACTTTGAAAATTCTTTTATGAAAAAACTAATTATGAAATCACAACGTTGATTTTTCTTCACCCATTAAAAGACACAAGTCTTATAAACTATCAATACAATTTTTTTATTCTTAAAAAAATCATTTGATGTGATAAATATAAAGTATTATAATTGAGTGCAAGAATATTGTCTTATTGCATGATCATTATATCAACATATAGACCAATGAGAGATCACCCGGAGGCATCTAAGAGGGGGGCACTGTTTTCTTGTATCCCCTCCATGTGCAAGCATAAACACAGGCAAACGCAAACGGATTTGGTTATTTTCTCCAATAATTTATAATTCAAAAGGCACCACGCTTTGAAGAAGGAAAGAAAACGTAGTCAACTGTTCAATAAGGACGGCTGCAGATATGTAGATCCCTTTCTTAGTTTCCTCTTATTACTTCTCCTGTACTCTTAGATTCAAACCCAAGAATCAAGATGCCCCACAACGTTGACACCTCTTTATTATCAGCAGATAATTATTGTTGAAATTTATGAGAGAGAGAGAGAAGCTTCCTCTGTTCAACGTTTCAATCCTTGGAGGCTTTTCCAAAGAACGCAAGATTAATGATATAAAAGTACAGTTGCAGGTAGGTTAACCACATGTGATCAAGAGAGGTGTGTGGATGATGGATGATGGATGATGGATGACGGATGACCGATCCCACAAGAAGAGTGTCTGCTAGGAGTTTTTTCTTGGGTAATTTACAATGCTATCCTCTGGAAAATGCCAATATTAGATGTACACCTCTTCTCTTTCACCAAATTAAACTCAGACCCCCTACCGTCATTCAGTTTTACAGAATATACCATGAATATTGACATCAACAAATTTTTTTTTTTTTTTAAATATCATTTTGCCCTTAAAATAATAGAGTACTGAAATTGCTATTAAAGGTTTTATTCCCCAAATCTGTTGAAGAAGAGAACCTAACTCACAACTCAACCACCGGCGAACACCGGCGATCATCTCATTCGTTTGAATTTTCTCATACAAATCAAGACGTTTGGGGGTGAAGAGTTCAGTCAGGTATAGCTTAGGAAGGAAGCGCCTGTAAGGGCCATACGAAGACCAGGTCATGGCGAAGTAGTTGAATAAGTACTTGTCGACGACGGTTTTGGGTCGAGAAGCGAAGCTGTGATCGTGGGTTTTGAGGAGTTTTTTGGCCATGGGAACAGAGGATCCTTCTCCTTTTTTTTTGCTTCTTCCTCATCTACTCTGCAAAATCTTCCCACGATCAAAGAAGGCGTTTTGAAATTAATCTTCTCTGCAAAATCTTTGCACTGGAAAGAAGGAACCCAAAGGGACTTGGACTTACCAGATTCCTCTCTCTTATCTTTCATTTTGGATCATTGTTCACTTCACGTTTCTTAACAAAACCATCACGAGTATCTCTACAGCTTCTGATCAGAGCGAAGAACTTCTCTTCGTCATCTTCTTCTCCTAATTCCTTTTTGAGAAACTTGAATTCTCTGTGCAATCTAGATGGTTGGCAATGGCATTCACAAGCAATACTGTGATTAGCTACATTTTGGACTGGGCTGCCCAAATATGGTTTTCATGTGATCTTCATGGTAGTCTCACGGCTGTTGTTGTAAATGGCATGGATGTAGGCCTAAAAAGGAACACAGGTGGGCATGTTCTACCAAGCAATTCAGCAAATAACTTGGATGAATAATTAAATCTTGATTTTCTTCATTTCTTCCAATTGATCAGGAACGCAATGGCCGTTGGGGATAAACTGCTCTATACCTGAATTGAACTCCTCTGTTTCCTTCTCCTGACCCTCCCCAACGCTGCCGCCCCCACTTTCTTCTTTTCCTCGGATCAATCCCAACAGTTCCTTCAGCATAATCACCGTCAATTACGGTCGCAGACGGATCTATGGAGGCGCAATGCCACGATCATTGAGACACCAGAAAGTGCGTTCTTTGAGTAACCGAGCAAACCCACTTCCAATCGAAAAGGGTGTTCTAGAGAAGTGAAGCTCCAGGATCTTTCGTGAAGAGCATGGCCAAGATGGTTATGCCGGTGCCTCCTGGTATGGCTCAACACCTGTTGTGTTATGTGCCTTTGACGGGTCGACTACCCTTTTGCTCCAAGTTTGTAGCCAGATCCATTGTTTGGGGCTTCTTAGCCATTAGAGAGAGAGAGAGAGAGAGAGAGAGAGAGAGGCCCTTAACTCTCATTGGCTACTGCTAATTTCTCAAATCATGTCTCCAGTTCCTTTAAAAAAAAATCCATAACGATTGTCGTGAGTCCCTGCACGTCACCTTCTGTCGCCACTACCACGAGTCCTTGGTTGCCGTGAGTCATTGCACAAGTCCTTGGTCACCGTGAGTCGTCCCTCCACATCACTGTCTGTCGCTGCCGATGCTCTGGATGATCTTTGGTGCTCCGTATAGTAGCTATTGATTTGGGGATGAGACTACTCATAAGGGCTAAATTGTCATTTCACAATATCATTTAACAGAGACTGACGGCAGGGGGTCTGAGTTCAATTTGGTGAAAGAGAAGGGGTGTACCTCTAATATTGGCATTCTTCAAGGGGTGGCATTGTAAATTACCCTTTTTTCTTTTGTTTTTGATTGAAGAGAATGGCCCACTTGGTGGATGAGAATATTACAATATAGCTTAGCATGGCTAGCCTTAATATGTAGTGAATGTTAGGTTTAGCTACCAAAGAAAAGTAAAGAAAACCATTTTGATCCCAACGACTTTCATCATTCTAATGCCACAGAAATTCCATTTTTATAGGTTTCACGCCTAGAACCCTACCTGTAATTTTTTTTTTTTCTTACATTTTGATTTTGGGTTTATATTAGAATGGCAAGACTCTTTATTAACGAACATTACAACTCCAATAGTATATCTTGGGACTTGACACAATGTGTCTCTAGTTCTCTAGTTAAATAGGGATGAGAAATGTTGACGTATATTCTTGATCACAGAGGTGACTAGAGGCTCTGGTGGGAGACTCTCTGATGCTTAAGTAAAAATTTAAACAAATAGTCAAGTATATTGGGAATTAGAAAATAAATTAACGTAGCATGTGTGTGTGAGGATTTCCCCTTTCCTTTTATCCATCCGGATTTTGGTCGTTATTGGAACCAATCGACCTCTTCGTCGTTTTAGGTGGCTCTTGAGCCTTAATCCCTGTAATGGGTGAGAATAGATAGTTGTGGATAATTCCACTAATAGAGGGAGTTATCCCCATGGCAATTACAACTTATAACCATAAGGACGTTGTGGTGTTACATGTGGAGACCGGTGGTGATCAGTTATATTTATGCACATCAAGAAAAAAAATATTATGCATAACTGGTTAGCCCTGTAATGCTCCCCTATCAAGATGCTTATGACATTTGGGTTTTTCGATTTTTTTTTTTTTTTTTTACATTGCTTCCCCCTCCCTCCCTCCCTCCCTCCCTTCCTTCCTTCCTTCCTTTTCCTCATGTTTTAAAAATCGAGATCGAGTCTTTTAGACGATTAGGGTCATAATAGGATGAGACTGATCCTAATTCCTACTTCCATTTGTCTATGTACAAGTATAGTTTACAATAATACCAAAATAGAGCATTTAGTGAAATAAACAATAATTCAAACATTAACACTAGGTTTACCTTATTATAAAATATTTTAAGTGATTTGTTAAAAATTAATGTACAATATCTTACTTAAAGGAAAAAGAATCCTGTCGTTCTGGCGTAGAAAACATCCAAACACAACTGGGTGTGAAAAGACTTGGCCCCTAACTGTGTTTAGGCGTTCCTACCCCAGACCGATAGAATTCCCCCTCCCCCTTACTTAAATATAATACAAAAAATTTTAAAACATCTAAATTTCAAGATTGTATTTTCTCAAATAAATATGATAATATCTTGATGATTGGTATTCTTAGAATCTATGGAGGACCCAGGCAATCATGTTGTTAGATTCATTCTCTCATTCAATCATGCTCTAATTAATAATCTCTGGATCGGCATGTATTAGTCTGGATCAGATGGATTTGCCATTGTTTTTTTGTTCATAATAAAAACATGGCATAATGAGAAATAATCAATTACTTCACAGGTAAGAGATTGAGAAGTTGTTAATGTGGGATAGAATCATCTATCTGAAGCTAATTGAAGTACAGGAAAGGGCATCACACGGTTGGCTGATTTTTAAAAAATTAAACAGAAGAAATCCTTGGCAGCGATAAGCTAGGTTGGTAAAAGTCAGAAGAAATACTTCTTCCATTAATGTTGGTTGAGTATGTGTCTAATTTCAAGGTCTCACATCCTCCTCGAACTAGTAACAGATATCCTCATGTCGCACGATAATAATTTTAATAATTAATAATAAATAATCATTACCTCTCCTGTTGCACATGGTTAGATTTATTAATAAAAGGAAAAAAATATTGCTACTTGATTGCATGCTCCTACACTTGATATGAAGGCGGTGAAAACACCACTCTACCCCTTAATTGAACACGTGTGTTTTCTTGGGTTGATCACCGTGTTGGTAAAATGTCCAAGTAATCGATAGCAATCCCTAACCCTTAAAAAAAAAAAAGTCTTTAGCAAATAAGAAATATGAAAAAGGTTCCTAAGTTCCTTAGTCTTTCTTTTACTTTCTCATATGAAATAAATGAAAATGGATTAGGCTCTCATATGAGAACATGGATTTTGGTATCGGTAGGTCTAATACCGATCCAACTTGGATAGGATCAATCAGGTATCAACAAACAAATATGATATGAACGATACAGTCAATACAATACTAATACTTATGTACTAGAACCATTCTCGTACGATCCTGATCAACACATATGAAATCCAGTTGGAATCCACAACTTGACTAGATTCCATGTGTGTGGATCAAATTATACGAGGATCCGCACTCTAAAATAATCTCTCTCCCCTATTTTGCAAAACTATTTTTTCATCCTTTATTATTGTGTTCCCCTGTATCGCTTACTTAGAGAATCCTCTCCTAAACTAAAACAAAAGAAGGTACCATGTGATAACTCTTTTGGAGAACATTTAGGGCCCATTTGATAACGTTCGGCAGAAACATA
Source organism: Macadamia integrifolia (assembly GCF_013358625.1). Classification (NCBI taxonomy): domain Eukaryota; kingdom Viridiplantae; phylum Streptophyta; class Magnoliopsida; order Proteales; family Proteaceae; genus Macadamia; species Macadamia integrifolia. The sequence goes on from NC_056564.1 coordinate 23,846,262, forward strand.
AAGTTCCATTTATAGAAATAGAAACAGAGTTGAAGGTGTTTGATAAATCATGTTTCTAGAAGTCGATAGTAACCAGCGAAAGAATGGCCATGAGTTGTTTACAGAAACGGCGAAACAAGTAAAGCCTGGGTCGTTTCTTGAATCATAAATAGGTAGAAATTTCTATTTCTATTTCTAAAAACAAGTGAAACGAAACAGTTTTATCAAATGCTTTTTGTTCCATTTCCACGCGTTTCTTGAAACGTTATCAAACGAGCCCTTATAGTGTTCTTCTATTAAATGGGAATGCAAATAGAACATAAATGTGTTTGGCATGTCTAATTCATTTTTATATTCCAACCAAATGAACTAGTGAAAAAGAATAAGTTTAGAATAGATTGCAAAAACATTATGAGTAAATATTCTCGAACTTAACCCCAGATCGATGATACACCACCAATATAACATCCTCTATCTCTCTCCTCTTCATATAAATGACATTTATACCCCTATATTTGGAATTGTTAGCTTACAATTTTTGTTTCTGAAATTTAGCTTAGAAAATTCGTTTCCTTTTTATTCTAATATCTGCTAAAAATATAAAACCAAACCTGTCTTCCTTTTTTTAAATACCCCCGTGAAAAACCAGCCTAGGGCTCTAGAATCTGTTGGTCCTCATATAGAGTTGTAACTAGTTCGGTTTCTCTTGCAAATTTATTGTTTTTTATTGCTTTAGGTCAGGCTAGGACCATCAAAATAGCCTCGCCTATAACTTAATAGGACACCACGAGCCAAAGGAAGCGACAACTTAAAAAAAAATGTACTAAAAAGTCCAACCAAAAATTGTGAACTTGCAACACCCATAAGGGTCAGGCAAACCCAATTGGACCACTGGACCACTGGTTCTAGCAGTTGACCGTTGACCTAATGACGCCCTGGAAAATAAGTTTGGGTATACACAAAATCCACCCACAGAAAAAAAGAGGGAGAAAAGTTCTTCATCATCTATTTCATCGATGGTTTTTCTCATAATTATTTTCTCAGGTGAAGTTGGGCTGAGTTTTCCTAAGGCTAGGAATCATTGGGGCCCTCGAGTCTCGTTCCTCCACTCTTGATTATTGTATAGTGAAGGAAAAATTTCTCCTTTTAAGAAAAATACCCTTCCTCCACCCTAAAGTTTTATTCAATTTTAATTAATATGGTAGATGGATTAATTAACCATGGGTGAAGGAAAATTTAGTCTACAACATTAATGAAGAGAACTAAACAATAAGGAAGCCGAAAAGCCCTCAAAATATACAACGGCGTATCAATTGTATCAATTGAGTGGCCAATTAGTTTCTTGTCTTCTCCTCCAAGCTTACATTATGGGTTCTCATTTGCCTTCATTAATGGCATTTGGTCATCCTCTTGGGCTAAGGGGGTCTTGGATTTGGTTATCCATTATAGCTTAGGATATTCTTAGCTGTCAAAGCGTAGATTCAGTATCCGCTTTAATTGTGAGGCTCATAGGCTTGTCTCTAGAGCTTCCACCCCATATTTTTTCATCCTTTTGTATTTTCTTTGTACTGAAAACTTTTGCAAACAAGTGTACAACTTAATTTTAAAAAACTTGATTGATCTTTACCCTAAAAGAAAAAAAAAAAAAGTTTCTTGTTTTAGGTCCATAAGTAGACAACATATGATTTGATATGGTTTAAGGACACAATATGATCTTGGTTTTTTAGCATAAGATAGAGAAAATGCCTCGAGCCAATAAAAATATTTTAGAGGAATTGCTGAATGAAAAAGAAAATTTATTTAAAAGTGTAAAAAGTATTTAAGCGAAAAAGAGCTTGAAAGGCATTGTGGGCCTTGAGCCTGGATACAGAAGGGGTCAAATGACCACCCCATCCTTAATAAAAAGTGGAAATATTGATGTTTTTACATACACTCCCATTAACCCCACTTGAGCATTAGGGTCTCATTGCCTTTGAGGGAACCCTCTTCTATTATTTCGTAAACTGATTTTCATTTTAAATTTCTGGATTAAAAAAAAAAAAAAAAAATGCCAACTTGGACCTTGGTACATTTTATGCGAGTTGAGGACACTAACACCCATCCTATGATTGGAAAATGGATCATTCCACCCAAAAAAAAAAATTGGATCTATGTACTTCTTTATTATGTAAAAAAAAAAAACCTTTATTAGTTTTATTTTTTATACTTATTTTTTTTCCAATGAAACAGACGGAGCCTAGTCAATTAGAATTGAGCCAGAGTCCTCGCCAAACCCATATTAATTTGACTCCACCAAGACAACACGTTCTTGTCTTCTCAAAGAATATCAATAGTCTTTGTATTGACCTTGGAATGTCCATAGATTCCTCTCTCTCTCTCTCTCTCTCTCTCTCTCTACCCACAATTGTCTAAGGTAAGAGACAGACTTTCACATTTGTTAAAAAGTATTTTGTGCAATTAGGCAAAGACCGGACTAAATTTTCAGGTGTAGACTTTGACTGACCTTTCAATTATTGAGATTTTTCATAATTATCGAAGATATAAAAAATTTTCAAGTAAGGTTTGTTTTTATTGTTTCCATCATGTATATAATAGGGTGAAGAATGTTTTAGCCCATTCAATTTCTAAATGAGGTGTTGATTATCTTTAAAAGGATCATTGGATATCCTTGTTTCCTGAGGATTTATTGGATATTGTTCCGTAGTTGCTATCGCCTAGGGACTTGTTAATATTTTTTCAAAAGAAAAAACAGATACTCTAGGTCCTACACCAAATGTGTCTGCATATGATATAATTTATAGTAAAATTGTGGCTCTGTCTGGTTGCAAATAAAAGGAAGTGATGGGAAGTGAAATCTCTTATGAAAATATTATTTTTGGTAAATATATTTAAAGATGTAAAATTTTATTTTACCTTTTTTATTTGAAAGAGTTTGAATACTAAGTAAATTAGAATTTAATAACTTAATTTGATATGTTTTGAAATTAATTACACATTCATATGATGTAATGATTACAAAAGTTCTCATGTTTTATTGATTTGATTTCAGTTCCATTTTCTTTACTTCCCTTGCAACCAAATGGAGCCATTAAGAATGGTTTTTTATATATTTATATAACCAATCGTGTCTGTGTAACGAAGATTACTTACACTAAGATTGTAACCAGGTGGAATTGCCTTCTTTATACACATGTATGGGTGGTCTTCTTTGTACCTCTGGGGTAGAAAAGGTGTTGCACACATGGTTGTGTGTCAATGCCACAATTCATAGTAAGGGTAAAACCATCTAATACAGACCGATGCAATAGATTAATATCAATATCGGTATCAACCAAGACCTATATTTAAAACCATGGATACAAACTATTACTAAAAGTTCAATGGCATCATATATGCCTTTTGCTTTATTTGGTTCACATCACATAGGTTGCTGGGCTGTGCAATATTTGCACAAAACATAGACAATAATATCTTAAACCCAGAAAGAAAGAGAAAAATATGGGCCCGGCCCATCGGCTAGAACTCCTAGCCCATGCATTAAATAAATGGGACGGTCCTCATGTGGGCTTGGGATTTTCGGGCCCAAATTGAACTCCTTGTGATGTGAGTGGCGGGTCCACTGGTAAGGTATAAGTGTAAAATGGTCTAAAATACTAATTAAAAAAAAAAAAAAAAGGATAAATTCATCCGATTCAGTTTGATCTCGATCGATACTGGATCTGGATCAATATTAATGGAGACTGTTGATGAGACCAATCCAAAGTTTTAAAACCTTGCAGAGAACAGTATGATGAACTTCTGATTGAATTTTTTTTTTTTTTTAAGAAAATGTATGTACACTGCTGGTGTCCTCCGACGCTCTCAACTCACTATCATTCTTTGATATTCTCTCTCTTCTCAAACCATGTAGGTTTCATCGTTACAAACTGTGAGATATTTCCTCTCATGCATTCCATTGACTAAAAAAAAAAAAAAACTTAATGTGCTAATCTAGTGGTTAGGTTGAGACATTAATCAAGTGAAGGTCATAGTTTCAAATCTTGTTACAAATAAATAAGGGTGAGGGGGAAAAGTGATAAAGAGGAGAGAGAGACGTGAAAGAGGGAGAAAAGATAGAGAGACTTGAGAGGAGGAAAAGAGAGAGATGTATCCTTAGTTTAAATTATTGGTTTTGTTGGTTCTTCTTTTAACCCAAATTTAATATTCTTTATAAAGGTTTGCGATTCAATTCATAGGGACCAATTATATTATCCTTTTTAGGACCAAGATTTATTAATTTTAGATTGGGACCTCCTGCATTCTTGGGACTTAAAGGGAATATAGTACCTTTGCAAGCGAAAGTAAGTGGATTATACTGAGATTACACCACATGTGTGTAGATTGATTGTATGATGTGATGTTTGGAATGCTTGTATCGTTGACATTTGCTTACTTATGCCTTTTGAATTGTATTTTTGTGCGACATGAGTTTATGAGAGTGATTAATGTGTGACTATTAGTGTGATGTATATTGATGTTGATTCTTACATGGAGATTTTACTTATGTTTGTGTTTTAAAGAAAGTGATAGGTGATTTTTGTGAAAGTGTGTGAGGGCAAATAGATTCCTCTATGTTGTGGAGAGTAATTGCCACCCGAGAGGCAGTGTGTTCCGTTGAGTTGTGAAAAATTATAGTCACAAAGGGGGTGACGACAGTGTGATTTGTAAAAGGGCTGTGTTTCCCCTCTCGGAGTATGGGCGGTGGTAGCCTAATTCCCTCATTGCCGGTTAAAATGTGATAAAAAATGATATTTTTAAATAATCATGTTTTATTAAAAGTGTGATTTGAAAAACTAAAATTGTTTATTTTAACCGTTGTTTTTTATTGATTATTTGCCCCGTGATGTGTTCTTACTATTTTTTTCTTACTGAGTTGTTGAGCTTAATTAATTTTTTTAACATCACAAATAATTAAAATGAACGTATGCTTAGAGCGAAATTTGAGGGCAACCTGAAGCTTTCTATTTGTTTATTTTTCTTTAAAAAATGATTGTAGTAGACTGCTTTTAAGTATAATTTTGGGATATTTTATCTTTTGAGTAGTTCTATTTGTTTGATACTGGAATTTTTATGAATTCTCATATGCCTAATTTTTTGTGAATGTTCCTGATCATTTGATCTTTTGCCTGCGAGGGCTATACCCTTGTTTGTATTTGGGTTTGGATCATAACACATATCACATAGCCTTAGCACTATATACAAATAGTGTCAAAAAAAAAAAAATTTAAAATACAAGTAATATTAAATGGGTCGGGCTGAAAATAATTGATTTAAATCGGACTTGTAAATATGTCAAGTCAGTTGGGCAGCCGTATCTTTATACGTCAAATCATAGACGTATCGCACTCGATTCGACCTACTGGTGTGAACCTTGAATTGACACCCTAAGCTAGTAGAATGTTTTGAATACGGAACACCACCGCTACTCCGGACTAATTAGAAAGGTCTTCAGACTCTGTATGAAAGAGAGTCTGTCTCTATGTGCTTGGTTGACGTATGACGCCGACGGCACTGACCAACTGCATCAATCATCGCTCAATGAGCCATTTATTGCTGCCACTAGCGCTTCGCTTGCATGCAATACGGTAATCCAGCACCAGGCAGAGGCGTGATGGTACAGCCATCGCACTAGGCGAAGGAGATGCATTTCTGGTACTAGCGATAATGAACAAACTAGCAAATGGCAGAAACTAAGGTATATGGTGTATAGAAAAAATTTAAGGGGATTGATGGGGTTTTAATTTCAGGCCCAATGATGTTTTGATGGTAAACAAATTACGGGTTTGAATTGTAAATTCACTTTCAGGTTACCAAAAATTCAAAATAGGTTGGGAACAACGGTTGGCAATTGGGAAACTACTTCAATTGATGCTAGTCTGCAATGGATTCAACTTCTCACCTGAACCATTTCAGAGTTTTCCCAAAACAACAGAACAGATAGAACATCCAAACACGGCTCTATTCAGCTCTTGAAAAGGTCTGCAGCAAATCCATAGAACCAGGAACTCCATACAAATCCACTACAGTTGAAATAAACACTAAAAATCTATTCTATGTAGAGATCCAGTGCCAGTGGTGGTGAAAGGTCTCCTCTGTGGCTAAACAAAAGCCGAAAAGAGGCCTATGCTTATCCAATTAACGAAACAAAACATGAGAAGTACAGAAACTCTCACAACTCACAAGCCGTCCTCAGGGGCAACGCTATCGTTGTCTTCTTCATCAAGCATTTGGACAACCTTAGCCACACCAGCTGCAATTTCCTTCTGGATGCAACCATCTGGCAGATCGAACTTCCTCCTCTTCATCGAACCTAGCTTTCCTGGAGCCTGGGGATCCACCACATCCAGCATCGCTTCCAATTCATCCAGCATTGACCTCCTCGCTGCCCGAACCATTAGATCAGCTCCCTACAACAATGACAACAGCAACAATAACCCAATCAGAACCAGGCAAACCATGACAATGTCGACTTACACATAGAGCTGCATCTGCTAAATTAATTGAGATGCGAAAGTTTGCAATACCTCTATTGCATCGACAGTGAGAAGGAGGACGATGATCTTCTCAGAGAACCTCTGGCGCTCCTCCGCATCGCGGGCAATACGGCTTCTGTAAGAAAAGTTGTTGAACGCCGCCCTGATCTCCTTCAACTTGCTCTTGGCCACAGCCAACTCTCGAAGAGCACGAAGAGCTTTCGATCGACGAATCAGATAAGCTCTGAAGCTCACCTGGATCATAAGAGCCGCATCTTGAGGCGACAGCTCCTTCTTCTTCCCCTTGGCATTGGCCCCAACCCTCTTAGCGAAAGCCTACCCAGAAGTTATCACAACAACAACAACAGAGACAAGTGAGAATAAAGCACTTGGACAGAGACGTTAGGAGCTCTCTCAACTTCACCGTCCAATGCAAGACTCAGACGGTTTGCTGCAATCTACAGCTTGGGTAGCTATCAAAGATGGCTCAATAAAAAAGTTTCAGGTTGCTGCAAGTGACAAAATCGCCCCTGGGCATTCGGCATGGCCCAATGTTGTAGCAACAAGTGGCAGACTAGTAAATAAAACTGACCTGCCTACGAACGATAACCCTTTGATCAACCGGTTCTTCGATCTCCACCACACGTTTGGATGACCCGGCTTTGGATCCCTTCTTTATCTTTATCTTCTTCTTCTTCTTCTCCGAGTCGGAATCCGAGTCACTAAAGTCACCGGCGGGAGCCGTGGAAGCCTTAAAGGTATAGGAGTGGGTGACCGGAGCATCTTTACCTTTGCCTTTGAACTCGGCCGTCCACTTGTAGTTCTTCTCAAGGGCTCCTATCTTAGCGCCTTTTTTCGCTCCTTTGAGTTCCGCCGTCCATTTGTACTTGCGATCGACGCCGTCTTTCTCAGCACCCTTAACTTCGGCCGTCCAGGAGTACTTGCGGTCCGGAGGATTGCCGGTCTTTTGGTTCGCGAATCGGTCGAAACCAAGCTCGAGAGCGGAAACCCGGTCGCATAGAGTCCGCAGGTAGGAGTCGGGACCAGTTCGAGTCTGGAACCTCTTGCAAGAGGAGGAAAAGGGGGTTTTCTCAATCTGGATGAGATCGGTGACGGAGTCAAAGATCTCGTAGGAAGATGGAGCAGTTGGGAGGAAGCAATGGGGAGAGAGGTCCAATTGGTAAGGGTTGGGGGTGAAGAGGTCGAGAGGGAGGGTGAAGTCGTCGACAAATGAGGGGAAGGTTAGGGTTGGGGGGATGAAGAAGGAGGTCTCCCTGACGAGGAGAGACGGCGAAGGTTCAAGAATGTCGATTCTTCGGAATCGGCTCATCGTTTTCTGGTGGAAAATGCTTCGGAAGAGAAGAGATGGAGGAAGAGATGGAGCAGATGCAAGGGTTTTCCAGGGAGCTTTTGGGAACGAAAAGGGTGGGGGAGAAAGGAGCAGAGAGAGAAGAAGAGGAAAGATATGAGAAACGAGGAATCGAGGATTGTATTTGTGGGTGAAGGGTCAAATTTGATCAAAAGTTAGCTGACAGGGAGATATTTGAAAATAAAAATCTGGGAAGGGCTTTGTGGATGGTGGATTTTGACAATATTAGAAGTAAAATGAGGAAATGATCGCCGCGTAATAGAATAGTGTGAATGGAATCGGAAAGACATGTGAGTGTAATAGTGTATGACCCTGGCTTTTACTGAAATTACACAAAAAACTGGGATTCTTCAACTTAAATTTAATTTAAAAGAGAGTCAGAATTTTATTAAAATCAGAAAGGACGGCAGTACTGGGATTTAGCATGTGAAAGGGTCAGGGACTGAGGTGACGCGTTACGCAACGACGCCAATGGACCATTAATCGAGAAGAGAATATCAAAGATGCCAATCCATCAATTAAAAAGTAGGTAACCCCCGACAAGATACTAGTTTCGGTTTAACAAAAATAAAGGTATCGCATATAAGGCCAAATGACAGGAGAGGATCCTAGGAAAAAAGAAATTGGAATTGTTTAGAGCGATATGCTTCATTAACAAAGCCGTGCTTTTTCATTTTTCCTTTTCTAAAGGTTCTTTAGATGAGTGAACTGTCACTGAGATAAGAATCTTATGTGAATGATTATTTCAGCCATGTGGGGAGCTGAAATGGCCAATTTGATAATTGGATAGATAAAACTTGTCTTTAATCTCTCCCAGTTTAATTTGCTATGTCTGGGATGATAAGAAAGGGAAAGAAATAAATACATGAGAACATAATGATTATAACATGTGTAATATTTTTTAGTTTTTTTCTTTTTTTATTGGCATCCGAACATATATGTCTATCACTTTTCTATAGTTACTTAAAATTGTGGACTGTTACAAGCAAAAAGATTGCTATATTGCCGTTGGATAGAGATTCCTTTATATCCTCTTCACTTGATTAATGTTGTGGTTTATCCTAACATTCTCTTTATTATTTGACCATGTAAGGCCATGTGAGTCTTATGTGAATATAATGTGGATTTTATATGGATGATACTATTTTTTATTTCCTCATTTGTGTAGTGTAGGGATGTAAACGGATATAACTAGAAATCTGGATTCGAATTATCTAGAAAATAATTATTCGATCCAAACAGATAATCAATTATAATAATAATAAAAAAAATCACTATTGAGGGTTCTTGAAGTTTAGACAAGGTCTAGAGAATGAGAAATAGATCTAAGACAACTTTGAGACATATGTTAAGAGTTAATTGTATCCATTGGGGGGGAGAATGGTTTGGGTTCCACAAATCAAGGATAAAAACGGATAGCTAGAAATTCAAATTTGATTCGCATTTGTATCCCTTTAGGGGTATGTATCTTTATCTGGGTAGAGAATATCCAAATTCAATCACATCTTCAATTCATATTCGATCCGTTTATATCCCTACTTATAGGAAACTCTCCCCTTATTTTATGATTGGAAAAACCTGGGCACCCAACTTGCTTCACTCTTTCTCTCTCCCTCCCCTTAGGGAATGACTCCCCCTGGCATTCCAATCTCCCCAGAGCTAGCCACGTGCCCAACTCTCTCCCATTAGAATAACTTTAACTTCTCTATCTAAAGTATCTTTTTAATTGAATTTTCACCTCCCTTTCTTCTTTTTATTTTAAAATCTCTAAACTACCCTTATTCTTTCCTCCCACAACTCTCTTTAGTGGCACCCCATCCTTGCAGCCTCTATATAGCATTTCCCCCC
>NC_056564.1:23855989-23885067 GCF_013358625.1 Macadamia integrifolia
CTCTCCCCTCCGCCCCACCACCTCCTCCTCCTCTCCCCCACCTTCCCCTCTATCGTGAAACACCCATGCCATCTGCCACTCCCGCCTCACCCTCTCCACTCTCCCCCATCGCTCCATCAAATTTATTACAAGCACCAAAGTGTGGTAACGAAATTGCAAAACAGATCGAACCTTTTCCTTCATTACAAGCACCAAAGTGTGATTGTTTATGTGAACATAAATAATCACATCTTCAAAATATTTGAATGAACCCCACTAAACAAAAGCACCAGTGGTCTAGTGGTAGAATAGTACCCTGCCACGGTACAGACCCGGGTTCGATTCCCGGCTGGTGCATAGTAAAATTTTTTTGCCTCTTTTTGAGTTCACATAAAGTAGACAGATTCCAACAGTGAATTCCTCCCTTGGCTTTGCAATGACTGACTATCCTGTGTATCCATCATTTATTAACTTCTACTATGAAAAATCCCAACACATGGTACAGGCATTGAACTTCGTGACTTATTGCCCCTTTATTATTTATTATACCTTCGCACATATACAGGATGCATAAGCTAAATTATTATCCAGGATGACATTATCTACCCTCATTTGTACTGGAGAAAGTCTTCATTTGCTTGCAAGATTAGATGCTGATCCTCCCACTCATCACGATATGTTTCTGGTCGGGCATGCTTGTTTCTCCCATTTGCATCATACATTTTCTTCCTCCACTCCTCTGTGACTGAACACCCACATTCTGTTGCAAGCCAATCATCGTACTCAAACTGCACCAAACATCCAAATACTTATCACTACGAAAGCACCTAGATATATCCATAGAAATAACGTACAATGTTTCAGTTATCTTACTGAACCTAACTACAAGTTCAATTTTATCATTGAGAATTCATTGGTTAGAGAAAAAAGATACAATGACTTCAATTTACAAAGTCAAACAAATCTTAGATATTGAAATAACGGGTGGAACGCAACCTAAATTATCCAAGATTTGAAGAACTGTTATGGCATTAAGAATCCTCTCCTTTCTACTAATTGAAAGCTCAAGGAAACTGTGTCAGTACATGGTTCGGCAGTTTGACCACCAAACAAAATGGGGCTTCTAGGCTGTAAAGTCCTAAGGTTGCATCACCTCACACCAGTAACCCATGGGCTAGATCATGCTCAACATGGTTTGGTCATAAATTGTTTGAGTGGCCCTGGAACATAGACATGGAACTCACTGCTTCTCTAATTTGAAAAGGACCCAGATTTTTTTTTTTTTTGGGGTGGGGGGGGTGGGTGGTGGTGGGGTGGGGAGGCCTATATTTTGCTGCACTTCTGTTTACAAACAATTAAGTAACAAAGAGGTAGAAGGAATTTTAATTACAAAAAGGGACCTTTCTCCTAAGTTTTTGGATGTCAGATTGTTCACAAAAGGCTTAATTGAGATGAGTTGTATGTGGAGGTCAGATTGTTTGCCGTTGATGGCATTCATAATCATAGCAGATTTAAGTTTTGGCATAAAAAAATCCTAGTTTAGAACAAATTTACCTGATAATCTCCCATGTTGTGAGTATATCTTTTGGGCCAGCCAGCAGCTTCAATTTTTGAGTAAAAATTATTCACATCTTCCATCATTTCCTCCTGTGATGGAAGCACAATCCGGCCAGATAAAATACCAGCTACCCACTTGCTTTGTAATTCGAACAAAGGAAAAGGAATAATCTGAAGGAAAGATATCCCAAAAATCACTTGCCACCTTAAAAGGTATAAACTGTAAAGATTTACAACCAAAAACAAAAAAAACAAAACAAGAAGTTCCCCAGAAATATACCTTCCACGGTAAGCCAATAAAAGAAAGCCATGGTGCCAACGATGGCGGAAAAACATGTTTGTAGAGTGGTCCCACACAGTTGTCTTCCACAGTGACAATATCACGAGTGTCCAGGAAAGGGAAATGATATTTGTATCTGAAAAATCAATAACAATACAACTTTAAATTCAAAACTGTTGAGAAGGAACACAACAAGAAGGTCTTAACCATTTGAATGATCAAAACTTTCTCCTATAACCATCTAGTGATATTAAGGGGAGCAGTTAAAATGTGTGCTTCAAAATCCTGCAGATTTTATCATATACTACACCATGCGTGGAAATCCTATATTGCTGACCTGGCACTTGTGCGTTCAATTCTATAATTTGCTGGTTGAGGAATTAGGCATCTTATATCAGGTGTATTCACAAAAAACTCGCAAATCATATCCCTACTCTCTTTTTTAACCCCCCCCCCTTCCACCAATAGGTATAAAAGACATAATCTAGAGAAGATAAACTTTTAATTTTCAGGACATTGGACAATGTGAACTTACAGAAGAACCATTACCATCAACTATGAAGGGTTTGGTTCACACAACCACCCCCCCCCCCAAAAAAAAAAAAAAAAAAAGAGGAGCAGCAAGTTGTCATTAAATCTGGCTTCCACTTCCCTCCTAAGTTGATTTTGGAATCATGCGGTGGATTTCTACTCAGATCACTCCAATAAGCTATCTTTGATGAATACTTCTGGAATCCTTGAACCTACTGGTGTAGGAGAAGTTTCCAGGGATAGCTTGTGGAACATGATTCAGGTCCCTTCATTGGCACAGCAGATCTCAGAGTATTATTTTATGGTCTTGACACATATTATCCTAAGACATTCAGATATTAGAGGTATGGTGGGCTTACTCACTTCTTCATTGCTGGCTCTAAGAAGTTTATCCAAGATCCTTGGAAAGGTATTAAACAGCTGAGCACCTTCTTCTCAAAGACATCCAAGCCATGAAAATTGCTGTACCGGAAAATTAGAGAAAAGTGGAGCAATGAAAGCGTGTATGTACTATGAACACATGGTCCCTCCATGTTAAGAGTGAGGTTCTTTGTATTTTCTGTAATTGTTATGTTCTTATCATATTCTTGTACGGATTCTCAATTTTTTTTTCAATAAATAAAACCATGATTCAGCCAAAGAAAGTCGGTTATTCTAAGTGCCAGTCTTTCATCTATAGTTTCTGGTGCAGACCCCATTACCCTAACCCCAATCCCCTGGTGCTGCAACAAAACTAGTACTTTGAAATAAAATAAAACGAAGCTACTATAAATTTCATCTTTTATTGTATATGTGTACTACTCTAAATTATATCCAACTCCCAGCCCCCATCTGCAAGTATCAATTCTTCCATGTGATAAAATTATAAAGTAATCGCAACATACCCTGTACAATGTAGAACAACATCAGGAAGGACTGAACTCCCATCTTTGAATAGCATAGTGCCGTCTCCATGAGCACTCTTTATCTGCATTATTTCAGCTGAAGTTAGAATTTCTCAAAAATTTCTCATGAAAAACGCCAAACTCTTGCTCACATGGGTTAATTCCTTTACCATAGGATGAAGCCATATATTTTCATAGCCAGGCTGCTTCACCATTGTTTCATCTGTAACAGATCTGGCAGCAATATGAACTTCTTTAGCTACTCTGGCAATGTCCCTGGAGATATCAGAAGCACTAGAAGAACTCCCTATCAAAACCACAACCTGTTAATAGCAGGAAGTGGATGAGACAATCTGAGCATTTTGAAAGAAGACATTCAAAGGAAAAAAACCACAAAAAGAGTCACTTTTGGTCATATTCCATGTTTTATCTATCTCAGTCGCCAGTGTAATGATGTCACCACATGAATGATACATGGATCAGTTAAACCAATTTGTACAATGAAGAAGATACAAAGTCATGTTAGTTATAGATATATCTTTATAACTAACTAGGATGGTAATAGTCATACATACTAGTTAGACTACTGTGATGTGACTTTGTACATAAAGTTATCACAATGATGCAAAATAGATGATTATCTATTATAACTAACTAGGCTGGTAATAGTCATACATACTAGTTAGACTAATGTGATGTGACTTTGTACACACAGCAATCACAATGATGCAAAATAGATAATTATTTCGCTAATGAAAATTATTAAAAAATCAATGCTTCTGACTGATAGAATTTAGAACATTGTCGATTTTGGCAGCCCTTGTCCAGTAGCTATAAGAAATTTTGACCACATATAAAACTCATGTAAAGAGAAAGAGATCTAAGGCAATACAAATAATAATATCTCACTCTTTAGCCTTCATAACTACGATGAAGACATTGTGATGTCTGATTTGGATGAGAGATAAGAACAACCTCAAAAAAAAAAAAAAAAAAAGAAAAAAAAAAGGTGTAGCATGCAGAAAACTGGAAAATATAACCCAGGTCATACTTGATCACGAAATGGATCAGGGACACGATAATTGTGGCTGTGCATTTGCTTCCCGGGCCATGAATCAATACCTGGAAAACATGAAATTCAATCAATTAGAACAATTAGGAGTCAAAATGATAAATCAGTAGTTCCTTTTAATAAAGAATTACTATGATAAATTAGTAGTTCGTTTTATACGAAAATTAAGGGGAAACCCCCTCTGCTCTGCCAAATTCATCCGGAAGGGAAATTAGAAGTGTACCAGGAATTTCTGCAATACGGGGCTCTGTATAATGGCCATTACAAATCACCACACCATCATAAACCTCATCCATATCGATTTGTGAATCTTCTCGATCAGTTGGAGCTCGCCTTTTCGATCTTACAATCCATTTCCTTTCTTCCATCCTTATATGAAACACCTCAGTCTCAAACCTAACCAATTCGGTGAGTTCGAAATCGCGAGCAAAATCATCCAGATAAAGCAAGACCTCCCGGTGCCCAGGAAACCTTCGAGTGTCTCTGTCTTTGCCGTCCTTAGCCACAAACGGATAATCTCGAAAACCCATGACTTCTCTGGGAAGATTGGTGCGGAGGGAATCGTAGAGACTGGTGTGGACGATAGCTCGGGAAGCTTCGAGTCCTAAATGGTCAGACTCGACATTGGGATCGTAGATCCAAGTACCTCCGACCTTCTGGCCTCGCTCGAAGACGACAACTTTGTGGCCTTCTCTTCGCAGTTCTCTAGCTGCGACGAGCCCGGCAACACCAGCACCAATCACGGCGACCTTGTGAGAGCTTTTGGAGTTCATCATAGGCGTCATAGCTAATCTCTGGAGACTAGAAATGGTCATGTCCATGCGACCGTTAGAGAATGCGAGAGTAGAGACCTTATCACAGACACGAAATTTTGAAGACTCGTCGTTAACCGCTCACCGGCTGCGGTTCCCGTAGTTGTTGTTCCTTGACCCTCAACGAAACCAAAACGAAAACGAAAACGAAAACGAAATTGGCTTTGTACACTCTCGAGAGAAAATGGATGAGCTGGTCGTACTGCTCACTGCCGAAACCGATACGATACGATATAGATCGGTATCGGTAAGCATCGGTCAACAGTTTTCCCGGATCGATCATGGAATCGGCTAGGATCGGTAATTTTTTTTTTTTTAAATCTTAAAATAATCGAAACAACGTAAAAACAAAATGAAAAAAGCCACAAGTGTTACTTCCACCTATGAGAGGAAATATTACACTGATAGTTACTTCCACGAATGACCAGTTTGTTAAGAAGATTTAAGATGAAGATAGGTTTAGTATGCTACTCAATCAAGAGATTGATGATAAGGATTCTACCAAGGACTAGCTTGGTAAAAAGATTTGAAATAAGGCCAAGCTTGGTATGTTACTTCAATCAAGGGATTATTGATAAGGATTCCACCAATGACCAATTTGGCAAGAAGATTTGGTATAAAGTCAACCTTGGAATATTGCTTAATCAAGGGATTATTGATAATAATATTAGTTGTAATAAAAATATAATAAATTTGGTTTCTTTAAAATACCCAAATTATCCCTACAAAATGATGGTAAGTAATCCCACAAGATGATTATTATTGAAAGAAATATCTTGCCTTTGACCAGAGTGACCATTACCAGCAAAAATACAATAGCTTAGTCTACCGATGTCCTATCACTAGTTGGAGTAGGACTAAGAGCTATCGATTCAGCCTGAACATCAAAAGATGAGAGTAATGACGGCCAATACTCCAAAGAAAACCCTAAGAGCCGACATTTTTTTTTTTTCTTCTCTTCTTTCTTTCTAAATCAATTTTCTTTTTTACTATAACAAACTAACTGATTCCCATAAAATATAATTGAATCTTACAGTAAAATGAAATTTCTTGTACAAGTTGAGATCCATTTGAGCCAGTATTTTTATTCCTTAATATTATATTCCTTTAGTTTTGGTGTAGGCAAGCTAAATTACAACTTACAGAAAAGCATCAACTTCCCACTCGAATCTATTCAAGTCAGCATGGCCAGTTCCAAAATATTTGGCTTGGAGATGTTCAAGCTGTGAATTGATGTTGAACCTGTCAGTAGCCTGTATATTTGCCTACGACTCAAAAAACGCCTCCAAAATCTGCTCTGCTTCAACCCTTTAACCTTGGCGGGGCGATGAAGAAGTTAATCTAATCTGGAAACCAAAATGGCAGATTTGTGGCCCATGTGTCGTCACTGTCGTGTGTCGATTGTCAACGATTTTAAACTTGGAATATCTCTCTCAGATCAATCTCAATCTCTCTCCTGCTCTCCCTCTTCTGTTGGCCTTTTATAAGTTTAAGGCTGTGTTTGGTAATGTTTTTGGTCCGCAAACCACTGCCTTTACAAGGATAAAAAGGGGTATATTTGAAAATAAAAAGGACAGATGTTGGATGCTGACCATGGAATCAAGTATTGGTATCAGATCATTATCAAAAAAAAAAAGTATCAGTATTAGATTGGCCATATCGGATTGAAATCAGTTGAGATTGATCCTGATAGCTGACCAATCCTGAGATGGGTATTGGATACCAATCCGGATCATCTGATTCATTAAAAAACTATTTTTTAAAACTTAGGCTATGTTTGGTAACATTCTAAAAAATCGTTTCTGGAGTAAAACGAAATAAAGCGTTTGGTACATTTATGGTGTGTTTCTTTTTTTTTTTTTAAAAAAAAAATGATATTTTGACACAGAAATTGAAATTTTTGTTTTTGACACGAAATGTTAGATGTTGACTTGTACAACCAGGTGATCGTACGAGCAGCAGATCCTATCTCTACACTGAACTCAGGCGTAAGTAGTTATTTACTGCTTCTACCCAAAAAAAAAAAAAAACCAGATATTTACGGCCAACAGATTCAAGGTCAGATCCTCTACATGTACGTTCACCTGAATGTACTCTTCATGTGCAAACAACACCTATTGAGATGTTGGCACTTGAAATGTATGTACATATGAACATACGTGGAAGATATCTCAACTTAGTGGAATCATCATAATAGGACCATGTGGTTAATGTTGTACACAATACTATAAACGAAAGGGCAAGAGGAAAGATTTTTTTTTTTACTTTATCCTACTAAGTGCAGGTGGCCAATAGTCATCGGCATTAGTAGGGCCAATGACCACCTATTCCTACAGACATCCATTCACACACATTTGCAAATGATAGAATTTAATACCAAGACCTCTTTCCCTGGGTGTTGACTCTTTAAGCTGAAGCTAGCACCGCTACGCTAAGTTAGTGTTTGTAAGATGAAAGAATTTGGATTAACTGTTTGTACCATCACCTAATCATGCATCTAAGCATCCAACACATATCCCTTTTGCTTTCAAATATACCCCATTGCACCCTTGTAATGGCAAGAAGTGTGTTAGGCATTTGATGCTCACATGTACAATCAATAAGTGCAACATATCCAAACTCAAGAGGAAAGGAAAAAAGGGGAAAGAAAAATTAAAGATAAAAGGGAATAAATTCCAAAATCGCTGTGGTATGGAGTATGGGGATTGGGGATCCTTTGTAGTGCTACAAACCCTGATGCCTTGTAATGCAGATACAAGGGTTGGGGAGCACCTTTGGCTACACCTTAGTGCTTTGAGCTATGTGCTTGAGATCTCTCAAACTTTGAATACGCGTTACACACCCTGTAGTACTATAGAGAAACCTGACGATGAAGAAATCCTTACCTATTATTTGGAATCAAATATACAACCCCCAAAAATCCCTTCCTCTCGTACTTTTCATTTTGACCTTTTTCTTTTCTTTTCCCGAACAGTTGCATGGATCATGGATCCGTTCATGCATCATGCATGGCACTTCCAAGTATTTTCTGGGGGACACTTTCTTGCATGCTACAAGCCCTTCAACCACTTCATGGTGATGGAAGGGATTATTAGACATAATGTTGATCCTTTGGTAGGCCCTTAATTGGATACATGGGATCCCCGCTTCTACTACACCTTTTCTTACATCCATTTCTGCTCCAATTTGTGTAACTGATTTAATTGACGAATCATCATTTACTTGGAAGAATAATTTAGTTAAATTTTGGTGGCCAAGGTAGACTGCACATTTCCATTCTATCTATCCCATTCTCTATTACATATCAAAATGATATATATATATATATATATATATATATATATATATTTGGGCTGCAATATCAATTTATCAGATATAGCTCAATAAAACTCATCCGTGAGTTGTTCAGATGGCTAGGATGAATCGGGGATTACATGGATAGGTGTACGGTCTTAGGTTCGATTCCTCATCTGTACATCTACGATTTAAGAGGAGATCATGGCGGTGGATTGCTGCACTAGTCTCAGGATTAGTCGCACTAGTCTCTCCAAAGATTAGTGGAGGTGGACACCTTAATTTAAAAAAATAATAATAAAAAAAATAAATCAATCAATCAATCTAGTGCTCAATAAAAAATTTGATGAAAGAGCACTTGTTGTTAATCTTCTAGAGCAAACTTTATGGCATGTTCCTATTGCTCTGAAAATTCAAATTTTCATTTGGAAACTCATTCTGAAAAAAAGTACCTGAGCCTGGGCTTCCATTGCCATTTAATGGAAATTATTTCAGAAATTAATCTCCATTGACTTCTCATGCTTCTAATTCAGCTATTTGGTTATATCAGGAATTCACTATTGTTTAATGAAAGGCAGTCTTGCATTGCAAAAGCTATGTATACTTCTTCGGTTTCTCCGCCGTCAGGTACCATTAAAATTAATGTGAATGTTCCAATTTGGGCACTTCAACACTCTAGCAGGAATTAGTGGGATTTTTAAAGAGATCATGAAGGGCAATTCCATTTAGGTTTTGATGATCAGTATATTGGAAGTAATTATGAATAGGGAAATTTATCGTGCCACCCCCTAAAGAATGCCACAATGATAAGACCACTCTATCTGTTTTACCAAATTATACTCAGATTCCTTACTGTCAGTCATGGTTAAGTCAAAGAGATAAAAGAACCGATATACCCTTTTCACTAAAAAGCGTCTGTTGGCACTTGCAGCACCGACCTAACATGTGCCACAAATAGCCTCAAGGCTGGTACAGGCAGCATTGGCTGTGGTCGAGGTTTTTACCGCAGGCATCATTCACGTCGTCGAATAGCTCTGAATCAAGATATAAATCAAATCGCCAATGAAGAAAGAATTTCCAAATTTTCCCTTTTTAATTATTGTAGAAACAATAAAACAAGAAGAATCTAACCAGCGAATAACCATAATTATGAGGAACAAACACATGGGGATGGGTAGAGAGAGAGACAGATTTACTTGCAATCTTAAGAATCCGAACAAATACGATCTCATTTGTTCAGTGGGCGATGAGAGAGGGTGAGAGCGATCAGGAGTTGGATTGTGACTCGGTCGTGTCGTCCAAATCATCCAATGTAGACTCCGGAGCATCCGTCGGCTCCTGCAGCTCGGACCTAGCATGTGCTGTGAATAGCCACACAGCTAGTATAGGCAGCACCGGCTGCAGTCGTGATTTTTCCAGCAGGCCTCATCATTCACGCTGTCGAATAGCTTGGCTGAGAGGTCTTGATGGCAGGTTTTTGTGTTTGTGTTTGGACTGGAAATCTAGTATCGAACGTGGACCAAATAGAAACGGAGTCGTTCTTCAGGGAGAGATTACGTGAATCATCCAGTGTCGCAGTAGTAATGCCGCGATTAGCGGTGTCGGATTCCCAAATGACTTTGCCATTGCCATTGAGGATACAGAGATTGCCGTTTTGGAGGAATTGAAAGGACCCATTTGAGTTGACGGTGCCAGAATTGCCGCCGACTTTCCAGACTAGAATGCCGTAATAGGAAATTGCAGTGTGAAGGAAGGTGGGTTTGTTGAGGTGATAGTAATGAAACCAAAGAGAGAGTATTGTTGGGAGATGGTCCAATTGGTCCTGGAATTGGAGGGTCTAAGGGTTGTTCTAAGTGATATGTTTGCAACGAGAAGGGAGAAGAGAAGACAGAACAGAGAAGAGATTAAAATTGGAACTGAAGTACAGGGTTTCACCATCTCTCTCTTTTTCTCTCTCCACACACATTTGCACAGGATCTCTTACAGCAGTGGCAGAAAGGTAGAAAAATAGAAAAACAGTCTTCTGAGTTCTTTCAGAATAGAGAGAGAGAGAGAGATAACGAAGGAAGTCAACCTGAGGTTTTCGTTCGAGAGTAATGTCAACGTTTTATCATTTGAAATTTGGCTGAAATTCCATCGGAATCTGACGGTGGACCCCAACAGCTTTTAAAGCCCAGAGATTTCTCCAGTCCAAACACAGTTCCTTCAGATTAGGGGTGTCAACCGATCGGGTCGGTCCGGTTTCGATCGGGCTTAATCTGGTTTGAAGACTTTCAAAGGCTACACCGTGTCCGCCCATTTAACTAATCAGGCTTAGTTATTGAGGGCATGGTACACTTTATATTCGGTCGGTCGCCTCGTGCTATAATCGGATTACCTTAAACGGGCTTTAGTCAGGCCTTAACCGGGCTACGAACATGTTTAATGTTAAACGGGCTTTAACCGATTTTTAAACGGACCCTCTTTAAAATGTGCTCTTATATTCCGGCCCACTCATGCAAGCCCAAAAAAATTAAAATAAATCAATAAATGATACCAAATATAACCATTATTTAAAATGTGAACATGTCTTTACTTTTTAGTTTTTATTCTTTAATTTGGGGGGTAAAATAGGTATTCTACAATCATTAAAGGGTCGGGCCAAGTCGGTGCACAATAGGTCGGTCTCGGTCGGGCGTTATTCGGTCGGTCTCAATCGGGCGCCCGATGGTCCAAGTAGCAAAACCGAGACCGACCATTTATAAACGGGTCGGGCTCAAGCCCGACACATTTAATAAATGGTCCGAGCCGGGTCGATCTATAAACGATCGGTCCCGATCGGTTTAGTCGGGTCGGGCCACGAATTGACACCCCTACTGCAGATTATCATTATTCCTGTGGTGCTCAGTGGTCGGTGAGATGGTGAGTACTTCGTTTTAGACTTTTTTTATTAGACTCGCAAATGCGAGGATATAGGTACCACATGCTTGCTGATGTAGTAAGGGTATTTTGGTATTTTATAAAAAATATAGTAGATGACATCAGCATATAATGTATATTCCTTAACAATGACTAACGGTAAGGGGTCTGAGAATAATTTGGTGAAACAGAGGGGGTGGTCTTATCATTGTGGCATTCTCCAGGGGGTGGCGCGGTAAATTTCCCCTGTGAATATATGGCTGAGGCATTGGCTGAGTGACAAGGGCTTCAAATAGCAAAGTCTAAGGAGGCGTTTGGTTCGAATTATCCGTTGGATCACATTCTATGGAATCAATTTCTCATTAAATTTAAATCATTTGATTCATTTTTGTGAAAAGCCGATTCGGAGTCGTGGTGGCCAGTAGAATCAGGGATTTCAACTAAAATCCATGACTCATTCGGATTAACCTCAATAGGTTAATCTAGGATCGAGTCACGGTTTCTAGGGTTGCTATAAAAAACATAGATTCACTCTGGATCAAAAATTTCGGAGTCGTGTGATTCTCACAGTGAAGGTCGATCGAGGTTTTCCCTGAAACAGAGTGACGGAGGTGAGATTTCTCTTCTTCTTCTTCTTCTTCTTCTTCTTCTTCTTCTTCTTCTTCTTCTTCTTCTTCTTCTTCTTCTTCTTTCTTCCTTCTCTTTTTCTTCTTCTTTTTCTGTGTTTAGGGTTTCTCACGTTTACCCTCTATCCATGATAGATGCTCGTATCTGAGAAGATTGCCTAAAACCGAGTTGATTGAAGGTGAGATTTCCCCTCTTCTTTGTATTCTTGGCCTACATTTGTGTTTTATTAAGATTATTGAAGTTCGGTTTCTATTTTTCAGGTTGTAAACTTCATATCTAGGGTTTACCCTCTTTCCAAATCAGACGATCGAATCCGAGGTTTGAATCTGCAAAATCGAAGCTTGATTTAAGGTGAGATTTCCATTCTTATGTGATTTTTTCTTCTTCGTATGCGTGTTCTTAAGATTATGGAAATTTGGTTTCCAGTTTTTCAGATTTTCTTCTTTTTCTTTCTGTAAAGAAATTTCTGTTATTCTGTAACTTCCTTTGGAATGTATGTAAAGAATTTCTGTTGCAGAGATCACTTCTTTACTCAGCTCAGGTAATCCATTCAACCATCGTTCTTTTGGTTTTATTTCTATATCTCTCTTTTGTGAATCGACCCAGAAGAAAACCCATTTTTTCCCCTTTGAATCTACCGAACCTGCTTTTTCTTTTCTACATAATGTTTCTTTCTTTATGCCATACTTATATATCTGAATTTGTTTGCTATTATGGTTCTCTGTTGTTCCCATAAATTTTGTTTATTTATTTCAATTTCTTAGGCTTTCTGTAATGTTACGTATTCTGAAATTGTGACCAGTAGTGCCAGTGTAGTGAATGCCTGTGAGTACTAGCAGTGTTGAGGAGTGAGTTTGTGCTAGGTTGAGTGCCATTATTGTTGGGTTAGCCAAGGGGAGTGCTATATACTCTATTGAAAAAATTGGGAAATTTTTGAAGACCCTTATTCAGCCCCTTTCAGTTTGAGCCTGTGATCATCACTTTTTTCTCTTTTTCCATTGGTTTCTCCACCCTTTTGGGCCTGTTCATTGAGGGGAGATTGGTCCTTGTTCTTTGGCTCTTCTAGGGGCTTTCCCTTCCCTAGTTTTTTTTTTCCTTTCGGAATAAACTAATATTATCTATTAAAAAAAAAGTGGGGGGGGGGGGACACATTGTTCTATTGTAACTGTAACCGATGGAAGCTCTGATATGGTAAATAAGAAGGCAAGATGGAAAGCAGTGGTAGAATATTCTAATGCTGCTTATCTGAACGTGTTAATCAACATTAGAAGCTGAGTTTCATAGAGTATTAACAGCACTACACGCAGCTTGGAATGTAGATCCTAAAGACAATCTTATTGCTACCGATAGCTTAGAATCAGCTAATTTACTCACAATGGTTGATTATAATGGATGGCCTTTAAATATTTTTCACTTTGTTCAAGGCATTAAATTCCTTCTGTGAACTGGAAGGTTTTGAGGTTTGTTACATTCCATGGGATCTAATCTTTCCAACGCATGTTTTGGCTTTTAAAAAAGCAAGATTAGAGTCCCTCAACTTGGTAACTTCTCTGGATATGAATTTTTTTATCCTTTTAACGTATCAGCACTTATAGAAGAAAAAAAAAAATTAAGTACAAATCCACCCCCAAAATAAAAAGTTAAAGGGAGAGAGAGGAAAAAGTAGATTTCAGTCTTTGTAAGGAAGAACTAGATTCAAAGTTCCTAAGAGAGAGATGATGGAAAAAGAAAAAAAAGCATAAAAGCCTTTGGGATAATAAAGAAAGGAAAGCAGAAAAAAGCACAAAAGAATTTGATATAATCAAGAAAGGAAATCAAAAAAAGCACAAAAGCATTTGATATAAGAAAGGAGGGGGTGGGGAGAGAGGGAGGGGAGGGGACTGATTTATCTCTCCTTCTCCTTTTGCTTCGGAAGAGATATTTTAAAGAGTTGGAAGGTAGGAAGAGAGCATAAGCTATGTATTTTTTTTTTTCATTCAATACCCCCCTGCCTTGTTATTCTAAGTTTTATTTTCTTATTTGTTAGTTAATTCCAGCCGCTTGGTTTCTCTGATTACTAGACAAAAGATGTTACATTTGAACTAAGCAATTATCATTTTTCAGATTGAAGAGGTCTAATCTCAATATCTATTTTTTCTGTTCTATTCTCTGTTTAGTAGGGCTGTAAAGGTCAGATATGAAGCTGATATGTCTATATATATATATATATATATATGTGTGTGTGTGTGTGTGTGTGTGTGTGTGTGTGATATTTGCCCTAGTTAACCAAATGTGTGTTTTAAGGCATCCCCAACAAACTCTTCTTTAAAATCTTTTTCTGTGACAATTTAGAGCAAATATATCTCAAACTGTCTTTTGGTTTTATTTCTATATCTCTCTTTTGTGAATCGACCCAGAAGAAAACCCATTTTTTTCCCCTCTGAATTTACCGAACCTGCTTTTTCTTTTCTACATAATGCTTCTTTCTTTATGCCATACTTAAGGATGAGTTTTTTTTCTTCTAATGATGAGTTTTAAGGAAAATAAAATCTTACATTCATCATCTGTGGTGATCCAATTTCCTCCTCTTCTAGAAGTGCAATTTTCTCTCTCTTGGGTAGATGCTATTGCATCCTTTATACTCAAATCGAGAGACTCTTGGGGTAGATGCTATTGCATCCTTTATACTTAAGTCAATATGTTCTTTACTGTTCTAGAGAGGCTCAATCAGAATCTCTATCAGATCTGACCTGCAGATCTGGTTTTATTACTGAATTTCCTATTCTACCCTTATCTCTAAGTTGAGATTCTACTTTCTGAATATTGACAGATTTACTGGTTTTATTAATCTTTTGCCACTGTGATTTATATCCTTATTTTCTGAGTTTTGTTTTGAGTGGTAAATTTACTG
The DNA here is from genome assembly GCF_013358625.1 of Macadamia integrifolia. Classification (NCBI taxonomy): domain Eukaryota; kingdom Viridiplantae; phylum Streptophyta; class Magnoliopsida; order Proteales; family Proteaceae; genus Macadamia; species Macadamia integrifolia. Next base: position 23,870,814 of record NC_056564.1, read on the forward strand.
TTATACCCCTATCCTTGTCCAACTAGGATTGACTGATATTCTCATTTCCAACCCTTGGATTGAGTTGGGATTTTCAGGAAATGCTCTACCCCTGATTTACTGAACTCGATTTGAGTTTCAGGTTCATCCAAGTCTTTGATTGAAAGTCATTACATTTTTGCATATTCTGATTTAATTTTCTAGATTTTCACTATTTCTCTAATTGGGTTGAATCTGGCCATTGAATCATTGTTGTCTTTTGAATCATTGGTGCTTATAACTTAAGTCTTGTAAAGCACCGATTGGCAACTGAATCTTCTATATAGCACCAATTTATTATTTGTTTAATTTGAATGTAGATTTACTTTTACAATGGAGTTTGATGACGGCTACAAGAGGCGAAGGAAAATCATAATCTTTGCGGCGACTGCTATTGTTATAGCAGTAGACTAGTATACAAAAAAATATCTGAAAAAAGAGCCATACCGTTGTGAACCCCTACGCGGTATTATTGAAACAGAGAGAATTATCGGTCACACTGATAAAACCTGTCAAGAAAAATAAGGTTAAGCAAGAGGGCTTTTTTTAGTTTAAGTCATTTGATTAGGGAGAAGGGTCTATTGAGGGATAGCAGATCTGTGCAAGTGAATGAACAACTAGTTATGTTTCTACAGACAGTAGGACACAATGTTAAAAATCGCGTCATTGCATACAAGTTTGGACATTCTGGTGAGACTGTAAGTAGGTACTTTAACCTTGTATTGAGAGCAATCATTAAATTGCACCCGATACTATTGAAACCTCTAAGTGTCGTAGTGCATCATCGAATAACAAGTAATGAAGGAAGATTTTACCCTTATTTAAGGACTGCATCGGAGCCATAGATGGGTCCTATATCCCTGCGTGGGTGCATCTAAGCGACCATCCGAGATTCCGTGATAGGAAGGGTGATATTTCCTAAAATATTCTTGCTGCCTGTGACTTTGACATGAAATATACTTACATTCTTTTTGGTTGGGAAGGATCAGCATCAGATGCTCGAATCTTAGACAATGCATTGCACAGAGACGGTGACGGGAAATTGGTGCTGCCACGAGGTAAATATTATCTCGTTGATGCTGGGTATGCTAACCAAGCGGGGTTCTTACGGCCATATCGAAACGTTCGATACCATCTGAAAGAGTGGAGAAATATTGATCAGTCACCAAGTGATAAAAAGGAATTGTTTAACCTGAGACATTCACAATTAAGAAATGTGATTGAACGTTCATTTGGCCTCCTGAAGTCAAGGTTCAAGATCTTGAAAAACCAACTAGAATATCCTTTCAAAACACAAGCAAGAATTGTGTTGGCATGTGTGCTATTGCACAACCACATTCTTACACAGAATAATGTTGAAGAAGAAGAACGATGGCTTGATGAAGAGGATGAAGAGGTTGAAGAAGATAGTACTAATACCCAATCTACCCCTCACCAAGTAAATGATGATGTTGAAGATGATAGTTCTAATGGCGAGGATCATGTGTAGGAGAATGGTGATTGGGATCTATTCTGAGAACAAATTGCTGACCAGATGTGGGCTGATTGGGTTGCAGACGATTTGTCCAACTCAGATTGAGTATTTATGAACTAAACTATTTGTTATTGATTAACTTCTATTTGGAATGTATTTCTGATGTGGACAAACTTAAATTTTTTTGCATGGTTTGGGATGACTGTATAACTTAAACATACTTGGTTCTACAATTTTGCATGGTTTGGGATGACTGTATAACATAAACATACTTGGAAGTAAATTTTTGTGTTGTGGGATGCATGTATGTGGACTATTAACTAAATTGCAATACTAGGTTTATGGATTTCCCAATTAGTAATTTTTTATTATTGTTTGGTTTAACATTTTGTGTTGTGGGATGCATGTATGTGGACTATTAACTAAATTGCAATACTAGGTTTATGAATTTTCCAATTAGTAAGTGTTATTATTACTTGGTATTAATAAAATATACTCACATTGTATATGGTGTATTTTGTTAGTTTTGATGTGATGGAACTAATAGGAGATTCTAATAGTAAGTCACGGGACATTGCTTCATGGCCTAGTGCCGTTTCTCATTACATGCTGGAGTGTATATTGAAGCAGTACAAGAGTGGTAAGAGTGGAGATAATGGACTGAAAAATGAACAGTTCATTGAAATTGCCAACCAACTGAAAGAGAAATTATTTACTAGTTACGACTGTGAACAAGTGAGAAACCATTTCCGGATTTGGAAGCAAAGACTTAGAGCATTGGTTGACCTACAGAAGCAAAGTGGATTGGGTTGGAATGCATCTGATATGAGATTTGATGCTCCTCAACACTTCTGGAATGACTATAGGGTATAATGGAATTTTTTAAATTATAATTTCTATATAATTGTGGTTTTTTTTCTTACTTACAACATAAGCACAATGGCATTGTCCTTTATATTGCTAGAAAAAAGAACAAAAGTATTGGAAGGAACATAGTGTGCTCCCAATTCACCTTGAAGTTGGAGCTTTGCTAAGGAAAGAGATGGCAACTGGGAATGATTCAACAGTCCCCTCTGAAGCTGCCACTGAAGTTATGATGGACGTGACAGGTACTCAGGTTGAGGGAATAGGGAACAATGATGGTGTTGATTATGAACCTATTAAAGAAGAAGAAAGTATTCCTTCCACTCCCATTGGTAGTACCAGCCGTTCTCGAGGAAGACCTTGTGGACCCGTCAATAGTGGTAGAGAAAAGAGGAAGAAGGGTACAACTGAAAAGGTGGTAAGTCCATTGAAATCGATTGCTAACTCAATCGAGAAGATGGTAATGAGTGAATCTCAGTCTGAATTTGGGAGAGCAATTATAGATGTTGTTGATGCCATTCCAGACCTCAATTTTCAACAAAAGTTTAAGGCCAAGGAATATTTCATGACCAAGAAGAATTCTGCCATTATCTTCTTGGAGACAAGAGTAGAAGATAGGCGAAATCTACTTGAGATGTACTTGCCAGAGATTGAAAAGAATTGAGGTGACAATAGAAAGTGTGAAGAATTCGAAGACAATGGTTTTTTGAATAGAAATTTGATGTGTTTGGTTGATGTAACTTGATATTATGTTCAGTATGTGACAGTATTTTCTATGCAGATTTCATCTCTTGAAAATGTTTGTGTTAACTTACAGATGACATCGAATGTATCCGATTGTGCTATTGCAAAGTGTGATTACTGTGGTAAACATTGTTCAATTTTTACTTCTAAGTCAGGGTCACATGTTGGAAGGAAATTTTTTAAATATTCATTGAATTGCCCCTTCTTCATGTGGGTTGACCATCTTAAGATGTGTGAGTGTGGGAATGGTCAATGTAAGGTCAGAACTGCGAAGATAAGTGCAAATTATGGTCGATATTTTTGGTGTTGTCCACAATCAACTAGGGTATGAATTTCTTAAATTTTATATTTTATATATATATATTTTTTTTCAGATGTTTAAGATTTGAATGATTATTTCCTTATATTCTTATAAGATGATTATATTTGCTACATAGGTTGAAAACAAAGGTTGTGGAATGTTCGAATGGATATCAAATTCAAGCCCAAATTGTCATACTTACCAGACTCCACCTAGGTCACTATGCTCCGAAACCTCAACTTCATCATCTCCTTCCCCTTCATCAGACTATATCAAAGGATACTTGAACGGTGCAATAAAAGAATCAGAGGGTTATACGAGGATATTGAGAGATGTTCTTGACACACTCAAGAAGCTTGATTTAAACAAAAATGTAGGATGAACTTTTTTGGAATTTTTTGGAAAACAAAAAGGCCGAAGCCATTGTAATGATAAACGTTTCATTATCCTTTTTTTTTTTTTTTATATATAGAAGACTTAATTATCATTTAATAGTACTTGGATGAAATCAATACTATATTACATTTATATGCTTCTTCTCTCATTTGGTCCTAAGTAGGGGTGTCAATTAGTGGCCCGACCCGACTAGACCGACCGGGACCGATCGTTTATAGACCGGCCCGGCCCGGCCCGTTTATTAAACATGTCGGGCTTGAGCCCGGCCCGTTTATAAATGGTCGGTCTCAGTTTTGCTACTTGGACCATCGGGCACCCGATCGAGACCGACCGAATAACGCCCGACCGAGATCGGCCTATTGTGCACCGACTTGGCCCGACCCTTTAATGATTGTAAAATACCTATTTTACCCCCCAAATTAAAGAATAAAAACTAAAAAGTAAAGACATGTTCACATTTTAAATAATGATTATATTTGGTATCATTTATTGATTTATTTTCATTTTTTTGGGCTTGCATGAGTGGGCCGGAATATAAGAGCACATTTTAAAGAGGGCCCGTTTAAAAACCGGTTAAAGCCCGTTTAACATTAAACATGTCCGTAGCCCGGTTAAGACCCGACTAAAGCCCGATTAAGGTAGCCCGATTATAGCCCGAGACCGACCGACCGAATATAAAGTGTACCATGCCCTCAATAACTAAGCCCGATTAGTTAAATGGGCGGACACGGTGTAGCCTTTGAAAGTCTTCAAGCCCGATTAAGCCCGACCGAAACCGAACCGACCCGACCGGTTGACACCCCTAGTCCTAAGTACCTATATTACTTGTATAAGTCGTTGGAGACTATTGTTTCTACCCACTTTAAAGAAGATCTATCTCCATAATCCAAATCAAGATCTGGTGTGGGCAATTTTCAGATCTGAAGCATATGAAATTATTGCTGATCTAACCAACAGATCATGATTCTGTTTAGTTATGACTTAATTTCTCATATATAGAGGGTTGCTCTATCGAGGTTTGAAGGCCATCAATAATAGAGATGTCCATCAATTAAAATTTTCACATATTACCATAAAAAAGAAAAAATAAAAAAATAACCAATAAAGTACATGTGTGGAACAAATTTTGGTTTTTGGTTTTGTTTTTTGGATTTTTTTTTTAACCCAACAGAACATGGGTTCAAAGACTCAAGGGTAACCAAACAGTTTACACTCAGAATCAATGGCTAGAATCAAGGTAACCAAACAGTTTTTCACTCAGAATCAAGTGACAGAATCAGGGTAACCAAACAGTTTTCCACTTAGATTCAAATGACAGAATCAAGGGAACCAAACAGTTTTTTTACCAAAAGGTAATTATTCTAAAGAAACTCATTCATATGAGTTAGATCCAGAATCCTAAATCCTTAGAATCTGATCCAACGGATAATTCGAACCAAACGCCCCCTAAAGGATTCTCTAGTGTGATACTTGAAGGGGATTGTACTCTTATTATGAAAATCTTGAAAGGCAGTATATCTAACATCCCATGAAGCATCAAATACATCCTCAAATATTGTTTTGAACTTTTGAGGAACTTCGCCGATGTTAGTTTTTGTCTTGTGTATATAGAAGGCAATCAAGTTGTTGATGCTCTTGCTTCGGTAATTTAAACCATCAATTTTTTGGTATGTAGGATATCTTTGACCCACTGACATTAGGCACGTTTTTTATTTTGATTGTCGGGGCATGTCTTTCCCTCGAAATGTATATCCTCATTTCCTTCTTAATATTTTATGCTATCTCTCTCTCTCTCTCTCTCTCTCTCTTATGAAATGACATCTTTGTCCACTATTTTGGGAGGAGATAGATAGATCCAAAGCATGCTGGTATAGGCCACTCTCTCAAACAGAAACCAACTTCCTCTAAAAAAATATGGGCAAAAGAACACTCCGTAGTCGCACACTTGCCCGGCTTTTGCATCCAGACATAAAGGGTGTGAAATGACACCCCACCCTTGTGAAACATAATAAATCCACCCTCTCTTGATACCCATTTGCTCCCCCTTTATGGCTTTGCATTAGTGTAGGGGCAACGTGACCAGGGAGCATCCTTTTCCCCAAAAATGTATTTTTTTCTTCGGGCAAGAGATTGGAGTTCACATCCTCTGCAACGAGTAGTGAGGTGCGGTAAGCATCGAATGGCTGAGAGCATCTGAGCACGCGCCTCGAGGGGCTCCTAGCCACATGATGCTCACTGCACTGGTACAGTAGCTGCAAATGATTTTTACAAAGAGATTCTTGCCTAGTCACGTGCGCCTGCACCAACGCGGGGCTAATGAGAACACTCAGGGCATTAACATGATTGGAATCCCTAAATTCACTCGAACTCTCTTATTCAAAGTTTTTATCCATACCCTATATTTACTCGAACTCTCTTATTCAAAGTTTTTATCACTACCTTATATTTACTCAAGTTCTTTTTTTTTTTTTTTTTAATCAATACCCTATACTTCTATATTAGCTCAAACTCTCTTGTGCAAAATTGTTTTCCTGATTTTCTAGAAGTGTATTTACATGCAGAGGAACTGAACTCAATAACCCCTCTAATGACGGTGGTGTTAGCAGCCCAACGCCATCCATAGTCCATAGGTCATGGCCTTGGTAACTCGAGAGCCTCTTTGGCTCCTGGAAAGCTTTAAGTGCAAGCACTATGTTGCTTCCCAAGTAGGACCGTACACTTACTGGCTTTCGGGATGTTTTTAGTTTAGAGAAGCATAACCTATTTATTCGAAAGCTAAGCACTGTAACGTGTTGTATTTGACATTCACTGATCCCTCCAAGAATCTATCCGCTATAATTCAATCCTAGTCAATCTGGATTGGTATCAAAATGGTATCGACTTTAATGGATCTCATGATCGTTCGAAGTTTTAGAACCTTAATGACAGTAGCAATAGTGTCCCGTGATGTAACTTTAGATTTTTAAGAAAATCATTGAGTAATTTACAGCCCCCTCCCTTGTATTTTGCTTCTATTCCAACCCCCTCCCCTGTATTTTCAGATATTCCACAGACCTCCTTTGCATTTTGACAAAAATTGTGGCTGATAAAATTTCAAATTTTTTTAAAATACCCATATTATCCCTGATGGAGTAAATTACCCATTATACCCATCCTATGAACCTGCAACCTAAATCTGAGCGAACTTGACAGAGGTGGGGTGGGACCGTGGGAACGACCAACGACAATTGGTGCAAACAGCAACAAGCAAGCGCATAACGATTGGCAAGCGACATGACGACGGCGAATAGCGATCAGAGAGTTGTCTGCAGCAAACCCAGTGAACCGCTGCGGTACCCAACTATCCATTTATGAATCTATTCATCATCTCGTAAACCTTCAATGGTTTGGTCGGTTTCGTTGGGCAGTAATTTTTTGCTAGGAGCAGGAAAGAAGCCTCTGCAATATTGGTAATTTCTTGCAGTCTATGGGTCAGTCAGTTCATGACCTTAATGGCCGCATAAGAAGCCTCTGGAATATTGGTAGCCACAACCACCTTCCTCTTCCAAGGAGGAGCAGGATCAAAAATCTTGACTGCATCTCACTTAAAAGGGCACTGTATACTGGCAATATTATCAGTTCTGGCACATTCTTCCCCAGTCCCTTCATTCTCTCATAAAGAGACCGACACGTCAAGTGAATCTCTTCTTGACTAGTTAAGAACAGAAGGATGTTGCCTTCTGGTTCCGTCAAGTGAATCTGCCGAACAACGATCAGTGATACATCTAAGTAGCCACTTTCTGGCTGTTTTGTGTACAAGAACTCAATTGGAAATGTTCTTCCTGGAATGGAAAAGATATTACAGTTAAAGAAATACTCAGAGAACTTCTCTGCACCCAAAGTGGCAGAAGTGACAATCAACCTAAGGTCAAGTCTCCGTTTAACAAGTTGCTTTAGTAATCCAAACGTACATCAGTGTGGATTGTCCTCTCATAGGCTTCATCAAGCATGATTACAGAATACTGGGAGAGGTTCTCATCAGTTAAAATCTCCCTGAGAAGCATACCATCACTCATATACGTGATGACATTATCTGGACCAATGCAATCCTCAAATCGAATGGTATAGCCAACTTCCTCACCCAAACGAACCCGAACTCTTCTACCACTCTCTTACCAACGGACATAGCAGCTACCCTGCGGGGCTGCGTACATTCAATCTTTCCATTTGTTGTGTAACCTGCTTCAGCAAGATATTGTGTCACCTGGGTAGTTTTGCCAGCTGATCCTGTCTCCCCAATTACAACCAACACCTCGTTGTCATGAACAGCCTAAATAAGCTCTTTCTTCAACTTGTAGATGGGCAAGCTCTGCCTCTGTTCTTGTAAGGAAAGCTTTGATCTCTGCCCAAATGTCGGTGCCTTACCATATGCATCATTCTTCCATTTTGGCATGTAATAAACTGATAAACCCACACCCCTCGGTTCCTGTGCAAGATGCCGCTCACCAGTCTTCGGCATTGGATCCTCCCAAGGACGGTTGAGATTCTTTGGGATAGAATCAAGCATAGTTCTCAATTGCTGCTCCCAGACCTCTCTTCGCTCCTTGATGAGAGACTGTGCCTGCTTGGTTCGTCGTCGCCGTCGACCGTGCCTGCTTGGTTCGCCATCGTCTTCACCTGGACTCTACCCTATCGCCGACGATGGAGGTGAGTGAAACTATGGTAAAGGGTTTCATATGAGAATGGTTATGAGGGTAGGGATAAGGATAAAGGGTAAAATGGGGGAAAAAGTGGTTAAAAGCGAAAGGGCAAACTCGTATTTTAACACCCAAAACTAACAGTCCACTAACAGTGATACCTGACAAGAGAGGTCTATAGAATATTTAAAAACACAGGGGAGGGGGTTGGAATAAAAACAAAATACAGGGGAGGGGGATGTAAATTACCCAAAATTATTTGATTACCCACTTTTGCAAAGGTTATGTGACCGGATAGCATTCTTCTTTCTCTTCTATAATATCCATCCTCATTTTAAGTAGGAAAAAAAAGAACTTCCTGGCAACACAAAGGAGACAAAATGGAAAGCAGACCAGGTTCATATACAAAAACATTCTCGCACGTCCTTCATTCGTAGGTTTAAAATCCATTTTCCCACTTAACAGGGATGTACAAGAATGTACGAAAATGTTTCCATAGTAAACCTAATCCGCTTCTGACAAAATAATGCCCCTCATGATATGCAACATTGACCGCCATTTTAATGCTTCTTTGTATGCTCTCGTTAGTATAACGATTTTTAACTAATCTTCATATTTTCCCTTTGTCTTTTTACCCAGTGGCATAGATAATAACATCAACTGCAGTTCAGTTGTTTCGAGTGGTAATCCTTTTCACTTGTTGGGAAAAAGAAAAAAAAAAAATCATTTTCGCTTGTTTTGGGGAGGTGGGGCTAACTCTAGAAAGCGGTCCCCACTCCCCCCAGTCCCCCACACTAAAGCGTGCCGTGAAAATTACGAACAAAGAAGCCTTGGACTGTGGTGGATAATGGGGTGGGGTCAAGGAATCAGGAATCGTCGTCTAAGTTCTAACCGCCCGATCGCTTGATGCAAACACGAGCATAGGAACCACTGATCCGGAGTGGGGCTTAAGATTACATAAAGTTGGATAGTCTTCATTTGTACTGGAGGAAGTCTTCATTTGCTTGCAAGATCAGATGCTGATCCTCCCACTCATCACGATATGTTTCTGGTCGGGCATGCTTGTTTCTCCCATTTGCATCATACATTTTCTTCCTCCACTCCTCTGTGACTGAACACCCACATTCTGTTGCAAGCCAATCATCGTACTCAAACTGCACCAAACATCCAAATACTTATCACTACGAAAGCACCTAGATATATCCATTGAAATAACGTACAATGTTTCAGTTATCTTACTGAACCTAACTACAAGTTCAATTTTATCATTGAGAATTCATTGGTTAGAGAAAAAAGATACAATGACTTCAATTTACAAAGTCAAACAAATTTTAGATATTGAAATAACGGGTGGAACACAACCTAAATTATCCAAGATTTGAAGAACTGTTATGGCATTAAGAATCCTCTCCTTTCTACTAATTGAAAGCTCAAGGAAACTAAGTCAGTACATGGTTCGGCAGTTTGACCACCAAACAAAATGGAGCTTCTAGGCTGTAAAGTCCTAAGGTTGCATCACCTCACACCAGTAACCCATGGGCTAGATCATGCTCAACATGGTTTGGTCATAAATTGTTTGAGTGGCCCTGGAACATAGACATGGAACTCACTGTTTCTCTAATTTGAAAAGGACCTAGATTTTTTTTTTTTTGGGGTGGGTGGGGTGGTGGTGGGGTGGGGAGGCCTATATTTTGCTGCACTTCTGTTTACAAACAATTAAGTAACAAAGAGGTAGAAGGAGCTTTAATTACAAAAAGGGACCTTTCTCCTAAGTTTTTGGATGTCAGATTGTTCACAAAAGGCTTAATTGAGATAAGTTGTATGTGGAGGTCAGATTGTTTGCCGTTGATGGCATTAATAATCATAGCAGATTTAAGTTTTGGCATAAAAAAAATCCTAGTTTAGAACAAATTTACCTGATAATCTCCCATGTTGTGAGTATATCTTTTGGGCCAGCCAGCAGCTTCAATTTTTGAGTAAAAATTATTCACATCTTCCATCATTTCCTCCAGTGATGGAAGCACAATCCGGCCAGATAAAATACCAGCTACCCACTTGCTTTGTAATTCGAACAAAGGAAAAGGAATAATCTGAAGGAAAGATATCCCAAAAATCACTTGCCACCTTAAAAGGTATAAACTGTAAAGATTTACAACCAAAAACAAAAAAACAAAACAAGAAGTTCCCCAGAAATATACCTTCCATGGTAAGCCAATAAAGAAAGCCATGGTGCCAACGATGGCAGAAAAACATGTCTGTCAAGTGGTCCCACACAGTTGTCATCTACAGTGACAATATCACGAGTGTCCAGGAAAGGGAAATGATATTTGTATCTGAAAAATCAATAACAATACAACTTTAAATTCAAAACTGTTGAGAAGCAACACAACAAGAAGGTCTTAACCGTTTGCACAATAAAAAATTTTCTCCTATAACAATCTAGTGATAATAAGGTGAGCAGTTAAAATGTGTGCTTCAAAATCCTGCAGATTTTATCATATACTACAACATGCAAAGAAATCCTATATTATTGACCTGGCAATTGCGTGTTCAATTCTATAATTTGCTGGTTGAGGAATTAGGCATCTTATATCAGGTGTATTCACATATAAATCGCAAATAATATCCCTACTCTCTTTTTAACCCCCCCCCCTCTCCACCAATAGGTATAAAAGATATAATCTAGAGAGGATAAACTTTCAATTTTCAGGACATTGGACAATGTGAACTTACAGAAGAGCCATTACCATCAACCATGAAGGATTTTGTTCACACAACCACACCCCCTCCCCCCCACCCCAGAAGAATTAAAAAAAAAAAAAAAATAAAAAAAAAAAAAAAAGGAAAAAGAGCAGCAAGTTGTCATTAAATATGGCATCCAATTCCCTCCTAAATTGATTTTGGAATCATTCGGTGCATTTCTACTGAGATCACTCCACTAAGCTATCTTTGATGAATACTTCTGGAATCCTTGAACCTACTGGTGTAGGAGAAGTTTCCAGGGATAGCTTGTGGAACATGATTCAGGTCCCTTCATTGGCACAGCAGATCTCAGAGCATTATTTTATGGTCTTGACATTTATTATCCTAAGACATCCAGATATTAGAGGTATGGTGGGCTCACTCACTTCTTCATTGCTGGCTTAAGGAGTTTATCCAAGATCCTTGGAAAGGTATTAAACAGCTGAACACCTTGCTCTCAAAGAGATCCAAACCATGAAAAATCCTCTACCTGAAAAATAAGAGAAAAGTGGAGAAATGAAAAAGTGTATGTACTATGTACACATGGTCCCTCCATGTTAAGAGTGAGGTTCTTTGTATTTTCTGTAATTGTTATGTTCTTATCATATTCTTGTACTGATTCTCATTTTTTTTTCTCAATCAATAAAACCATGATTCAGCCAAAGAAAGTCAGATATTCCAAGTGCCAGTCTTTCATCTATAGTTTCTGATGCAACCCCCCTACCCTAACCCCGATCCCCTGCTGCTGCAACAAAACTAGTACTTTGAAATAAAATGAAACGAAGCTACTCTAAATTTCGTCTCTTATTGTATATGTGTACTACTCTAAATTATATCCAACTCCCAGCCCCCATCTGTAAGGATCAATCCTTCCATGTGGTCGAATTATAAAGTAATTGCAACATACCCTGTGCAGTGTAGAACAACATCAGGAAGGACTGAACTCCCATCTTTGAATAGCATAGTGCTGTCTCCATGAGCACTCTTTATCTGCATTATTTCAGCTGAAGTTAGAATTTCATATTGACTGAGTCCCCACCATCAGGTTCAAATGTTTCTCATGAGAAACGCCAAACTCTTGCTCACATGGGTTAATTCCTTTACCATAGGATGAAGCCATATATTTTCATAGCCAGGCTGCTTTCTGATTGTTTCATCTATAACAGATCTGGCGGCAATAAGAACTTCTTTTGCTACTCTGGCAATGTCCCTGGAGATATCAGAAGCACTAGACGAACTCCCTATCAAAATCACAACCTGTCAATAGCAGGAAGTGGATGAGACAATCTGAGAATTTTGACAGAAGACATTCAAAGGAAAAACCCACAAAAAGAGTCACTTTTGGTCATACTCCATGTTTTATATGTCACCACATGAAGGATACATGGATCAGTTAGACCAATTTGTACAATAAAGAAGGTACAAAGTCATGATATATCTATTATAACTATTTAGGTTGGTTATAGTCATACACACTAGTTAGACTACTGTGATGTGACTTTGTGCATACAGTAATCACAATGATGCAAAATAGATGATTATTTTCGTTAATGAATTTTTTAAAATCAATGCTTCCGAGTCATAGAATTTAGAACATTGTTGATTTTGGCAGCTCTTGTCCAGTAGCTATGAGAAATTTTGAAATTTCTAAATTTTGACCAAATTTAAAATTCATGTCAAGAGAAAGAGATCTAAGGCAATACAACTAATAGCCTTCATAACTGTGATGAAGACATGGTGATGTCTGATTTGGATGAGAAATAAGAACAACCTCAAAATTCAATACTGTCAAAAAAAAAAGGTGTAGCATGCAGAAAACTGGAAAATATAACCCAAGTCATACTTGATCACGAATTGGATCAGGGACACGATAATTGTGGCTGTGCATTTGCTTCCCGGGCCATGAATCAATAACAACAATTAGAAGTCAAAATGATAAATCAGTAGTTCGTTTTAAAAAAGGGAAAACCCCCTCTGCTCTGCCAAATTGGTCCGGAAGGGAAATTAGAAGCGTACCAGGAATTTCTGCAATACGGGGCTCTGTATAGTGGCCATTACAAATCAATACACCATCATAAACCTCATCCATATCGATTTGCGAATCTTCTCGATCAGTTGGAGCTCGCTTTTTCGATCTGACAATCCATTTCCCTTCTTCCATCCTTATATGAAACACCTCAGTCTCAAACCTAACCAATTCGGTGAGTTCAAAATCGCGAGTAAAGTCGTCTAGATACAGCAAGACCTCCCGGTGCCCGGGAAACCTTCGAGCGTCCCTGTCTTTGCCTTCCTTAGCCACAAACGGATAATCTCGAAAACCCATGACTTCTCTGGGAAGATTGGTGCGGAGGGTATCGTAGAGACTGCTGTGGACGATGGCTCGGGAAGGTTCGAGTCCTAAATGGTCAGACTCGACATTGGGATCGTAGATCCAAGTACCTCCGACCTTCTGGCCTCGCTCGAAGACGACAACTTTGTGGCCTTCCTTTCGCAGTTCTCGAGCTGCGACAAGGCCGGCAGCGCCAGCACCAATCACGGCGACATTCTGAGAGCTTTTGGAGTTCATCACAGGCGTCATAGCTAATCTCTGGAGAGTAGAAAGGGTCATGTCCATGCGACCTTTCAGAGAATGCAAGAGGAGAGACCTTATCACAGACAAGAAATTTTGAGAACTCCCGTCGTTGACTGCTTTAGACTGCCGTTACCGTAGTTGTTGTTCTCTGAACCTGAACGAAACGAAACTGGCTTTGTACACCAAAGGTTTTAAAACTCGGTATCAGTATCAGTCACGGCCGAAACACTCGGTATCCTATAAAATGATTGAAATCCCACGAGATAATTATTATTATTGAAAGAAATATCTTGCCTTGGACTAGATTAGAATTATCATCATCAATACAAATGCAATAGCTTGATTTATAGATGTCCCATCATTTGTTGGGGCATGTTGAAGCTGAGATTGATGATGGCCAATACTCCAAAGGAAACCCAAAGAACCGCCATTTTTTTTTTTAAATCACTTGTGCGAAGCTCTCTCTC
>NC_056564.1:23885087-23933266 GCF_013358625.1 Macadamia integrifolia
TTTTTTTTTTTTTTTAAATTATTGGATGGGGTCAGATTGGTATCTGATGCCTAGGACGATACCAGTACCCATCTCAGTATCGGTTAGGTATTGGAATGGTCTCAGCCGATACCAATTCGATATGACCAATCCAGTCGATCCGATACCAATACTTGATTCCATGTTGTACACTAAACTCAGGGCGTAACCAAATATTTACGTAAATCGACTCGAGGTCAAGTCCTCTATACGTATGTTCACTTGAATGTACTCTTCATGTGCAAACACCCGTTCAAACGTTGAGATGTTGGCACTTGAAGTGTATGCACCGACAAACATACATGGAGGGTATCCCAACTCAACAGGTTTATCATAATAGGACCACGTGGTTAATATTGTGAACAGGACTATTAAACATAAGGGCAAGTGGAAAGGTTTTTTTTTTTCTTTCTTTGTATTAAGTGCAGGTGGCCAATATTTTACTGGGCACTAGTAGGGTCAATGGTCACCTATTCCTACATTTATCCACCAACACGCATTTACAAATGATAGAATTTGATCCCAAGACCCCCTCCTCTTGGTGTCGACTCTTCAAGATGAAGCTAGTTAGCACCACTAGGCTAAGCTAGTGTTTGTAAGAGAAAAGAATTTGGATCAACTTTTTGTACAATTATCTAATCATACATATAAGCATTCAGCACTTGTCCCTTTTGTTTCCAAATATATTCCATTTCACCTTTAAAATGATAGAAAGTGGGTCAAGTGTTGAATGCTCACATGTATGATCAATATATGCAACATATCCAAACTCAAGATGAAAAGAAAAAGAGAAAAAAACATAAGAATAAAGAGAAAAGGGATTAAATTCCAATATCGTTGTGGTATGGAGTTTGGGGATCATTTTTAATACTACAAACCCTGATGCCCTGGAATGCAGATACAAGAGTTGGGAGCATCTTAGGCTACACTTTAATGCTTTGGACTACATGTCTGAGCTCTCCTAGCCTTTAGATATGTGCTACACGCCCTGTAGCATTGTAAATGAACTTGACGACAAAAAATCCTTTTATCTATCATTTGGAATCAAATATACAACCCCACAAAAATCCCTTCCGCTCGTAGTTATCAACTTGCACTATTCATTTTGACCTTTTTCTTTTCTTTTCCTAAACAGGTTGCATGGATCATGGATCCGTTCATGCATCATGCATGGTGCTTTTTTTTTTTTTTTTTTTTTTTCCCTCTTGTTGAACATCATGCATGATCGCATAGAAAGGCTAATGAAATCAAAGTATATATATTTTTTTTGTTGGTAGAAAATCCAAGTATTTTCTGGGAGACACTTTCTTGCATGCTTCAAGTCCAACAACTTCTTGGAAAAAATCGCTATGGGTTAGGGTTTTCTCTGTAGCAGAATACTGCCGCCCCAAACCTCAAACCTTTGTTCCGTTGTTGTTCGTGTTAAATTGGGATTTTCGCCACTGTGCATATTATTTTCTCCGCCTTCGTGCGTGTTACGTTTTTCTCCGCTTTTGTGTGAGGTTTTACCAATAGTGGAGGTCCTATTGGTGATGGTGACGAAGCCGCTGATGATGACGACGAAGATGATGATGCATCTCAAACCTCCTTGCAGGTAGAGATCTTCTCGGCCTTGAACCTCCTTGATGTCTCCTTTATGCCTTCTGTGCAGTTCAAATTGCCTATTGTCTCGCCTTTCCCATTGCAGCTGAAGCAGCAATTGAGAATGGTGGTGTGCTTCAACGTGGGTATTGTCTTCTTCCTAGTGAAGAAGAGGGCATTCATCACTTTCGTTGTAGCTATGGTCCCCTACCCATTGCCGCCAAAGCAGGCACCACCGTATGCTCCTTATGTTCAGATTGACAAGTTCAAGTTTGAGACCCTTTTTGCCAAGAACTTCGACACTTGTAATGCTCATTCAGATCTCATTCTTGGGATCTCAATGGCCACCAACGTCGGAGTTTTCACCAGAGCCGACACCAAGAAGGGCTGTGTTGGAGGACTCAATGGTGTTTGTTTTTTATTGGTTCAGACATGGGTGGCAAGTGGAGGGAATCGAGTTGTTTCGGGGGAGGGTGGTGTTGTCTTTGGAGTTGATGGTTTGCTTCTTGTCGCAATCGTCAGAGCTGTTGTAGGAACCATTGAGTTTCTTCTCTGCGGCATTGTCTCCGGCCTCTTTGGTAGTTGGTCTTGCTTTGGGTTGCAAGCATACTGTGATACTCCGTGTCTAGTTTGTGTTGGGTCACATGCATACTGTGATATTTAGTGTCTGGCATGTGTCACTCTTATGCCCATTTGGACTCTATCCCTCTCTATCATGAAAGAGGAATTTGCACCTGTTATTGAAAGTTGTGTTTACAACTGTATTTCTAGGGAAGTTATCGGTTTTGCCCATCCCCTATCATGGAAGGCTCCGTTAATGACATGTACAACGAATTTGCCATATTCCACTTCTTGGTTTCTTGTTTTGATAAACAATGTAACCTTGTGTAACTCATGTCTTCTATGTGAATGAACTATTGTTTACCAAAAAAAAAAAAAAAAACTTCATGGTGATGGAAGGGATTATTCATATGGATTGTCCATGGACATAATGTTGATCCTTGGGTAGGCCCTTAATTGGATACATGGGATCCCTGCTTCTACTGCACCATTTCTTATATCCATTTCTGCTCCAATTTGTGTAGCTGATTTAATTGACCAATCATCATTTACTTGGAAGACTAATTTAGTTAAATTTTGGTGGCCAAAGCAGACTGCACACTCCATCCTATCTATCCCATTCTCTATTACATATCAAAATGATATAAATGTTTAGGCTGCAACATCATTGGATGTTTTTCTACTTATCAGCTAGAGGTTAATAAAAAATTTGATGAAAAAGCACTTGATGTTAATCTTCTATAGCAAACTTTATGGCATGTTCCTTTTGCTCTAAAAGTTCAAATTTTCATTTGGAAACTTATTTTGAAAAAAATACCGAGTGATTATTCTCTGCAGTGAGTGTGGTGGTGTGGTGAACATTGGATGGTTGAGAGCGTCCAGACACGCATCCCGAGGTCCTCTCGGTCATCCAATATTAATTGCACCACCGCACTCACTATAGAGAATGTTTTTGCAAAAGTACCTCACCCTGAGCGTTTACATAACGTTCGAGAGATTTCATATTAATTCCTATCATCCTTTTGTGGGGCTGAAATCACTTTAGATCATATATTTTGGACTTGTTATTATGTGGCCCCTGTTTGGGACAATGCTAGTCTTCCACTGATCCCTCAAACATCTCTTTCGATACAAAGAGTTGTGACAAATATTCTCATGCACTTCTCTAGCATAAGAGGATGGTTTGCTCAAAAGTTTTCTCTCTGATTTGGGGCATTTTATTGGCATTTAATAGAAATTGTTTCAGAAATAAATCTCCATCGACTTCTCATATTGCTAATTCAGCTATTTGGTTATATTAGGAATTCACTACTGTTAATGAAAGGCGGTCTTGCATTGCAAAAGCTATTTATACTTCTTTGGTTTCTCCACCTTCAGGTACCATTAAAATTAATGTGAATGGTTCCAATTTGGGCACTTCAGCACTCTAGCAGAAATTAGTGGGATTTTTAGAGACAATGAAGGTAATGCCATTTAGGTTTTGATGATCAATATATTGGAAGTAATTATGAATTTGTGGCTGAGGCATTGGCTGTGTGACAAAGGGCTTCAAATAGTAAATTCTAAAGGATTCTCTAGTGTGATACTTGAAGGGGATTGTACTCTTATTATGAAATTCTTGAAAGGTAGTATATCTAACATCCCATGGAGCATCAAACACATTTTTAAAGATTGTCGATGTTAGTTTTTGTCTTGTGTATATAGAAGGCAATCAAGTTGTTGATGCTCTTGTTTCGTAATTTAAATCATCAATTTGTTGGTATTTAGGATAGCTTCGACCCATTGACATTAGGCACATTTTATATTCTGATTGTCGGGGCATGTCTTTCCCTCGGATTGTATCCTCCTTTCCTTCTTAATATTTATTGCCCTTTTTCATATTTTATGTTTGGAGCATGGTCTATACCTCTCTCTCTCTCTCTCTCTCTCTCTCTCTCTCCTCTAATGAAATGACATCTTTGCCTACCATTTTGGGAGGAGATAGATAGATTCAAGGCATGCTAGTATAGGCCACACTCTCGAACAGAAAACACTTCTTTTAAAAAAATATGGGCAAAAGAACACTCGCTAGTCACACACTTGTGCGGCTCTTGCATCCAAACATAAGGGGTGTGAAATGAGTCAAATGACACCCCACCCTTGTGAAACACAATAAATCCACCCTCTCTTCATTCCCATTTGCTCCCCCTTAATGGCTTTGCATTAGTACAAATGCAGCCGTGGAGCATCATTTTCGCCAAAATTTTTTTTTTTTTCTTTGGGCAAGAGATTGGAGTCCACATCCTCTGCAATGAGCAGTGAGGTGTGTTGAGCATCGAATGGCTGAGAACATCTGGGCATGTGCCTCAACGGGATCCCAACCACCCGCTCACTGCACCATTGTAGTGGTTGTAGATGATTTTTACACAAGAGATTGTTGCCTAGTCGTGTGCACCTGCACCAACATGGGACTAATGAGAACATGCAAGGCATTAACATGGTTGAAATCCCTAAATTCACTCGAATATCACTACTCTATATTTACTCATACTCTCTTATTCAAAGTTTTTATCACTACCTTATATTTACTCAAGCTCTCTATTTCTTTCTCTTTTATTTATTTATTTATTTATTTTTAATCAATACCCTATACTTATTCTATATTAGCTCAAACTCTATTATGCAAAATTGTTTTCCTGATTTTCTAGAAGGGCATTTACTTGCAGAGGAACTGAACTCAATAGCCCCTAATGACGGTGGTGTTAGCAGCCCAACGCCATCTATAGTCCATAGGTCATGGCCTTAGTAACTCGAGAGCCTCTTTGGCTCCTGGGAAAGCTTCAAATGCAAGCATGGAAGAAAGATATTTGCGGTTGTTGCTTCCCAACTGGGACCGTACACTCGCTGACGTTTAGTGCCTACGATGCACTTACTGGCTTTTCGGGATGTTTTTAGTTTAGAGAAGCATAACCTATTTATTCGAAAGCTGAGCATGTAATGTGTTGTATTTGACACTCATTGATCCCTCAAAGAATCTGTCTTTTACAATTCAATCCAAGCCAATCTGGATTAGTATAAAAATGGTATCGACTTTGATTGATTCCATGATTGTTCCCAAGATTTAGAACCTTGATTACAATAGCAATAGTATCCGTTGATTTAACTTTAAACTTTGAAGAAAATTATTTGATTACCCATTTTTGCAAGGATTATGTGACGGGATAGCATTCTTCTTCTCTTTTACAATATACATCTTCGTTTTAAGTAAGGAAAAAAAAAAAAACTTCCTGGATGATGCGGCAAATTTTGAGCGATAGGATCTACAATGATGTCAGACGTTCTAGAGACCCTGCAAAAAGAAGGTGAGTAGAGCACTGGGTTGGGTTGGTGTTGAAAACCTCCGATGGCTAAGTTAGAAATGCTGCAGCAGGTAATTCACAATAAAGCTTTTCCTGTCTAGAATTGTCCTCCCCCACCTTTTTTTTTTTTTTACCTGGTATTTATAGGTGCCCAAGCGTGGCTGCTTCCCCGTTGGCTCATCCTCAGTTAGAGTCTTCCGCAATAGTGACTCTCAGATTCCTGTGGATATTTTGATTGCTAGGAAGATTCCATGGAATATTCCAACGTGTGAGGCAACGATGAGCATATTCCCCTTTGACATGGGTGCCCAGGGTACTTCATGTACGAGTTGTTCCGAGTTTCAAAGTGTTGGGACTCTCTATGTGCCTGAAACGAGAGACGTGCGCCCCCAAACGTAGGAGACAAGTATTGTCATACTCAGAGTCGTGTTTATCTTGAGGACTAATAAAATTGAGTGCTCAACTTACGGAAGACCTAGGCAAAGGTCTGGCGAAGGCCAGCTCGACCAAAGTGAGGTCGAGGCAAGGGCTCAAAAAAATGTGGCCAAGGCAAGGGCTCGGCAAAAGAGGCGACCGAGGCAAGAGCTCAGCCAAAGTGAGGCTGAGGCAAGGGCTCAAAAAAAGGGGTGACCGAGGCAAGAGCTCGGCCAAAGTGATGCCGTGGCAAGGGCTTGACCGAGGCAAGGGCTCGGCCGAGGCAAGAGCTTGGCGAGGCCACGGCCAAGCCTAAAGCTTGGCCAAAGTAAGCCTGAGTTTAAAACATGGCCTAGGCTAGGGTTCGTGTCGGGTCAAGGGCCACCTTCCGCTAGTTTTGTGGCAGGGTAATCAAATTGGTCAAGATGTTGCCAAGGTAATGACTCAATTTCGGGTTTGCCGAGCCATGATCATATTCTGACTCATCACTGGCAAACACAAAGGGGACGAAATGAAGAGCAGATTAGGTTCACATACTAAAACATTCTTGTACGTCACTAGTCTATGGATTTAGATTATTTTCACTCCATTTAATAGATTCTATATCCACAGACCAGAGATGTACAAGAATGTTCTCGTACGTGAATCCGATATGTTTCTGACAAAATGATGGCCCTCATGAAATGCAATATTGACATCCATGTTGATGTTTCTTTGTGTGCTCTCACTAGCCTATATTCACAAGCAATGACCATGCTAGCTACCAGTTAGAAAATACTTCCCTTTTACTTAAATATATTAAAATAAAGATTAAGTGGTTAATTTGATCATCACTAACCTATTTTTGACTAATCTTCATATTTTTCGTCTTTTTACCCAGTGGCATAGGTAACATCAATTGCTAGTTCAGTTGTTTCGAGCAGTGTTATCAATTTCACGTGATGGGAAAAAAGAAAATCATTCTCTCGTTATGGGGGAGGTGGGGGCTTACCTGAAGCCCTAACCTGCTGATGACCTCCATTCTGTCAAAATGTAGCCTCTTCTCCGCCCCTATGGCATGATCTCCTCTGCCCCAGTGGCGTGTTTTTTTTCTTGTTTTTTTGATTTTCTTGTTCTCCTCCGTGCTATCTTAAGTGTTTACACAGATCTGAAATAGATCTTTCCTGTTCACCGTCTTCCATTTCTATCGTATCACCACCCCAACTCCCATTGTTTATTCATCCCACCTAGATCTTTAGAAACAAAAGTGTTTTTTTTTTTTTGATGAATCGTCATCCGGTCTGTAGACAAAAGATCTGGGTTCTAGATCTCATCTCGTTTCATTTAATTTTTAGGTTAAGATAAACCAGATCTTGTCTCGGTTATCTTTGAACTTGAGTCCTAATCGAGATCTAGTGCTCTCGGTCGATTTTCTAGGGTTTCAGTGGTTCTATTGCTGGTGAAACCACCCGATTCATCTACTCCTGTTCCAGTTCCCACTCATCTGCTTTATGTTTCTCTTTTTTCTTTCCTTTCTTTGGGAATTGGGGAGAGGATGGAGAGCGAGAAGAAATCGTCGCCGGTATTTGATGTTGGTGCTTGGACGATGAAAGTCATCAGCTCCATCGGCATTATCATGGCCAACAAACAGCTCATGTCCCCCATCGATTACAATCACTTCTTCACCATAGAGACGATGGAGGAGTCAGTTCAGTTGTCCAAGTCGATGCTGCAGGTTGGTGCTTTGCTTGATGATTCTCTAATTAGATATGTCCATGTTAGGACTCTTATGTGGGCTTAACTGATATTGATTGACCCATTGGGTCCAAGAGAATAAGGACCACTCTAATTAGGAAACTTCTAGCCCTATTCTATTGTGGGAATGGAATAGGGTTTAGGAATTCTATTATATATAGAATACTGACGGTCCCTGCAGCTATTACTTTCATAATAATATTTGGGAGCACTGCTTTCTCACAGAGTTAGTGTAGAGACAGAGAGAAGATCCCATAGTAAGAGGCTGCAGAAGATCTCAGTAGAAGGACCCATATTGCGTGGTTCTTCATCATAATTCGTGGTACAAGCGTCAACCTTGATTTAGGGACTTTATTCACGCTCAACGGGTATGTGATTGATTTCTTTCCATTATTCATTCTTGTATTCGATACACTATAGGTAATTCAAATGATTCTGGGATTTAGAATCACTAACAATCGGTGTCAGAGCCTACACTATGGTGTTAGAATCAAGAAATTATGTAAAAAAAAAGATTTGGGTTTCAATTTATGAAAATCATTATTTTACTCTCACTTAAAGATCCCGTATGGAAAAACTTTCTTCACGGAAGTTGTAGAGCATGAGAAGATGGTCGCGGCGATATGCTGCACGTCACCGAAAACCTCCGGATGCACCGGCATGTGCTGCCAGAAATTGACTTCCGAAGGAGAGAGAAAAAAAAATTTTCAAAAAAAAAAAACTACGACGAGTCATTGCCGAGTCAACTCGGAAACCCTACCGAGTTGACCCGGGATGCAGTGGGTCAACTCATGACCAACTTGATCAAAGGTTGACTGGGTCGTTGACCCAAACTTTGACCTGGAACTAATTTGCCCGAACCGGTTGGATTGGATTGATTTTGATTCCTTTAAAAAAAATAGTAACTTCAAATGGCTCGTACGGGCAAAAGGTGAAGAATTTTTCACCCTGGTTTTTTGCGTTGAGTCCAGTTTTTCGTGCTCTTCGTTTTGATATATTATGAGCCTAGTTTTGATCAAAGTTTATGATCTATTTTGTATAAGTTACAAGTATGATGTTTAATGATTCTTTATAATCTTCTTATTAATTGAAAGAAATAAAAGAAAATCAACTCATACATCACTTGCATATCAGAATATGAACTTTTTTATTCTTGGTAATGTAGTTCATGCTTTTATTTATGAGTATTTTTTTATTCATGGTTAAATAATCTCACTTTTAGCTGTCAGAATGAATTTGTAGACTATTGCAGTAAGATTGGGTGGAATCCACCAAAGTGGTAAAGTTCAACCTTATTGTAATAGAATACAAATCAAAGGTCTTCTTTGTTTGAAAAGACATAGAATAATGGTTGGTAGCAAGGTTGTTAATGTTCACCCAAATGTGACATTATCAAATAAAAGTTAAAGTTAAAGTTAAAGCAAGTAAAAAAAAAAATGGATTTCTCAACCTAGAAGATGCTGTCCATCGGAAGATGGCAGTACTTTTTGAAAGTTAGAAGAAGTCTCGCAGTAATAGCAGAAATTTGAGTGGACCAGTATGTTTCAGACCCAAAGGTTAGAAATGTAGTTCCGATTGATACTCATGAAGTAATTGATACTTGAGCATGTAATGTTTAATTTTGCTAATTGTTACATGCTTATTCTTTTACATATATGTCTGTATGTTGAATAGAATATTCTTTATTAAAATATTCAACAGGATGTCTTCTAGTTTTGGTGTACTTGATATTCTTAAGCTTACTGAGGATAATTTCAACAAATGGATGGAAGACTTAGAGGTCTACATGATTCTCAAGGACCTAGACCTATGTACTAGGACCACCAAACCAACTGAACCTACTACAACCAGTACCCAAACTGAGAAAGGGGATTATGACAAGTGGGTCACTGCAAATAGGAAGTCCTTGGCTGTTATTAAAAGTGTTTTGCCTGAGTCTATCAAGGATAGTGTTGCTAAAAAGGATACTGCTTCTGAGTATTTGGCTGCTATAAAAGCTAAGTTTGATAGCTCTAAGAAATCACAGGCTCACGATCTCATGAGCCAATTGACTGGGGCTAGATTTGATGGAGTAGGAAGTGCTAGAGAGCATATACTGGAACTGGTTTCCCTAGGAAACAAGATCAGAGGTACATGTATTAACTTTGATGATGACTTCGTGGTCACCATCGCCTTGAATTCTCTACTTGAGAGCTACAAGACTCTTAAGACTACTTATAATACATTGAAGGATAAATGAGGTCTTGATAAATTAATCACTATGGTAACCCAGGAAGAGGGAACAATTAATAGGACCAAAGTTGAAAGTGTCAATCTTACTCAAGGTAAGACTTCATCATTTATGGGACCTAACAAAAGGATCAAGAAGTTCTTTAAGAAAGAAAAATTCGCTCCATTTAAAGGAGGGAAAAACAAGAAGGGAAAGCAAAATTTCAAAGAATCTGGGGTACAAAAAGACATGAGTGGCATAGAGTGTTTTTGGTGCAAGGCCAAAGGACACATGAAGAAGGATTGTTTTAAGAGGAAGACCTACCTTGAGAAAAAGAAGGATGATGGTATGAATCTATCCTTAGTATGTTTTGAATCTTGCTTGATTAATGTACCAATTGATTCATGGTGGTTAGATTCTGCGTCATCTATTCACGTCATTCATTCCTTGCAGGGGTTCCTAAATAAGAGGGTGCCAAGCAAGGATGAAGTGACGGTGTTCGTGGGCAATGGAGCTAGAGTTGAAGTGGAAGCCATAGGAACTATTAGATTATTTTTTCATTCAGACTCATTTATTGATTTGAAGGATATTGTTTATGTTCCCTCTATGAGGAGGAATTTGATTTCAGTTTCTAGACTTTGTTCAGATGGTTATTCTGTTAATTTTAATCAAGTTGGATTTTGTTTATTACATGATTCTATCTCTATTGGTAGTGGTACTCTTGTTGATGGGCTTTATAGATTGAATTGTAATTCTTTATGGGTTCTGAATGTGGGAGTGAAACGGTCTCTGATTGATGAGAAATCCTCTATGTTGTGGCATAGAAGGTTGGGTCATATTTCAATCAAGAGGATGAAAAGATTGGTAAAGGAAGGGATATTAAAAGATATTGATTTTCAGGACATGGAAACATGTATAGATTGCATTAAGGGAAAGATGACAATCTCCAGGAAAAAGGATGCTACTCGCAACACTGAAGTATTAGACCTCATTCACACTGACATCTGTGGGCCTTTTACTGTCCCTACACTCACTGGGCACCGTTATTTCATAACTTTTATTGATGATTGGTCAAGATATGTGTATGTCTTCCTTATCAGTGAAAAATCTAGTGCTCTAGATGTTTTCAAGATTTTTAAAGCTGAAGTTGAACTTTTCCACTCCAAGATGATCAAAGTAGTCAGATCCGACAGGGGTGGAGAATATTATGGGAGAAGTGGTGATTTTGAGCAGTTGCTTGGTCCTTTTGTAAAATTCTTGCAAGAACATGGGATAGCTCCTCAATATTCCATATCTGGAACACCTCAGCAGAATGGAGTAGCTGAAAGAAGAAATCGTACTCTGAAAGACATGGTCCGTTCTATGGTGAGCAATACCACATTACCAGAATCCTTATGGGGAGAGGCACTTAAAACTGCTGTTTACCTTCTCAATAGAGTGCCAAGCAAATCTGTGAATAAGACTCCTTATGAACTCTGGAGTAGCAGAATACCTAGCCTTAGACACTTGCGAGTGTGGGGATGTCAAGCAGAAGCCAAAGTCTTTAACCCTCAAGAAAAAGTTTTTGACTCAAGGACTACAAGATGCTATTTTGTGGGATACCCAGGGAGGTCTAAAGGGTATAGATTCTATTGTCCTGGTCCAGGACACAAAATTGTAGAGACCACTCATGCTAGATTTGTTGAATGCAATGAAGAGTCTAGAACTCCTCGTAATTTCTCTTTTAAAGAAGGGGAGTATGACACTCCTGAGATAGCACTTGTTGAGTTGAGAAATTCACTTATTGATCTCAATCCCATCATGTCTGATGATACAGTCACTCAAACTCCAATTGAATATGATTTGCAAGTTGGGACAGATATTGCTATTGCAGACCCACTTTCACCTCCTGATACCGCTTATATTGGTAGGCTTCCACCTGAACCTATAAGGAGGTCTACTAGAGTGCGCAAGCCTTCTCTGTACTCTGATTATGTTTCTTATTTGAATGAGTGTGAATTTGACATAGGACAAGAAGAAGACCCTGTTACTTTTCTTCAAGCAGTTAATCATAAGCATTCAGACAAATGGGTAGAAGCAATGAAGGAAGAGCTGTTATCCATTAGCAACAATGGAGTATGGGAATTAGTGCAAATTCCAAAAGATTGTAAGGCTATTGCATCTAAGTGGGTTTTCAAAACTAAGACAGATTCTCAAGGTAGAGTAGAACGCTACAAAGCTAGACTCGTGGCAAAGGGTTTTACTCAGCGAGAGGGGATAGATTACAAAGAAACCTTCTCACCTGTCTCATCAAAGGACTCATTCAGAATTATCATGGCCATTGTTGCCCATTTTGACCTAGAGTTACATTAGATGGATGTGAAAACAGCATTTCTGAATGGAGAGCTATCAGAGAAGGTGTACATGAGACAATCTGAAGGTTTTGAGGAAAATGGTAAAGAGGACTTTGTTTGTATGCTAAAAAAGTCTCTTTATGGGTTAAAGCAAGCATCTCAACAATGTTACTTAAAATTTGATCGAGTTGTGATTTCTTTTGATTTTGTAGAGAATCCAATCGATCAATGCATATATCTGAAACTCAGTGGGAGTAGTTTCATCTTTCTTGTGCTCTATGTGGATAACATTCTGTTGGCTAGCAACAACAAAACCTTATTGATGGAGACCAAGGGTTTTCTTTCAGAAAACTTTGAAATGAAGGATATGGGTGAAGCAAGTTATGTACTTGGAATCGAGATTAGTCGTGATAGACTGCGGGGGTTACTTGGGCTATCACAACAGGCATATCTTGATAAAGTTTTAAAGAGGTTTAACATGTCTAAATGTTCTGGTGGTGAAGCACCCATCAGTAAAGGAGACAAGTTGAACAAGCAACAATGTCCAAAGAATGATATTGAGAGGAGCTCAATGAATGACAAGCCTTATGCCTCTGCCGTTGGAAGTTTGATGTATGCACAAGTTTGTACTCGCCCTGACATTGCCTTTGCAATTAGTGTACTTGGCAGGTTTCAATCTGATGCTGGTTTGGCTCATTGGACTGCAACCAAGAAGGTCATGCGCTATTTACAGCGGACAAAGGACTTCAAGCTAGTGTTCAGTAAATCAGAAAAATTTGAAGTTGTGGGGTATTCTGACTCGGACTTCAGTGGGTGTACTGATGATAGAAAGTCTACCTCTGGATACATTTTTGTATTGGGAGGAGGAGCTATTTCTTGGAAGAGTGCCAAACAAACTATTTTAGCTTCATCCACTATGCAAGCTGAGTTTGTGGCACTTTATGAAGCTACCAAGCAGGCAGTGTGGCTGAGGAATTTTATATCTGAACTGAAAGTTGTAGATTCCATCTCTAAGCCTTTGCATTTGTGGTGTGACAATATTTCTGCTGTTTTCTTTGCAAAGAATAACAAGAGATCTAGCAGCTCCAAACACATTGAGATTAAATATCTTATGGTTCGCGAGAAGATCAATGCTGGGGAGATCGTTGTTGAGCATATTATTACTGAAGAGATGGTTGCTGATCCTCTGACCAAAGCTCTTCCAGTGGGAATTTTTAAGACTCATGTTTCTAACATGGGTGTGATGGAATCTTTTGATATACTTGTTTAGTGGGAGTTCACTTATCCATAGTGGTATTGTAATAAGCATTATTTTGTTAGATCATACATTATGAGCACAATCTATATTGAGGATGTTTACTTTCCAGTATAGTGTTCATTTATATTCTCTCTCATCGTATTGTTGTATGATTATTGTGGTTTACTTTGACATGTCACAGTTAATGGCAGTGTTTAGCTAAGTTTCGTGATTTATGGCGGTATTTAGCCTAAATCCATGGAGATGGTTGTTAACCATAAGTTGTATGCCAAAGTGAGATATTAATACAAGAAAATGGCGGTTTGCCTAAGTATTGATTAATATCAAAGTTCTCTACCTGTGAGGTTTTCAAGGTAGGCTGATCTTTAGATCAGGAACGGAACTATAAGGAAGGATATATCTTATGTGATGACAGTTATGATATAATTCCTTATATCTATGTTTCTAGGCGATTTGAATTGATAATTTTCTGTTGTCTGTAACATTAGATAGTTATATGTCGTATATTGAGGTGTATTTTCTACTATTGTTCAACAATGGAGATTATTGATTGGATCAAAGTTTGTTTTGAGTGGTATTCAATCTTGGGATTATTTGGCCATATGTCAATGGAAAGACATCAGTATCAGTGTAGCCCAAGTGGGAGATTGTTAGGACTCTTATGTGGGCTTAACTGATATTAATTGACCCATTGGGTCCAAGAGAATAAGGACCACTCTAATTAGGAAATTTCTAACCCTATTCTATTGTGGGAATGGAATAGGATTTAGGAATTCTATTATATATAGAATACTGACGGTCCCTGCAGCTATTATTTTTCATAATAATATTTGGGAGCACTGCTTTCTCACAGAGTTAGTGTAGAGACAGAAAGAAGATCACATAGTAAGAGGCTGCAGAAGATCTCAATAGAAGGACCCATATTGCGTGGTTCTTCATCATAGTTCGTGGTACAAACGTCAACCTTGATTTATGGATTTTATTCACGCTCAACGAGTATGTGATTGATTTCTTTCCATTATTCATTCTTGTATTCTATACACTATAGGTAATTCAAATGATTCTAGGATTTAGAATCACTAACAATGTGGCTTACATGGCAGTTTAGAGCTTGGGTGATTTTTGCAAAGTTGCTGATGAAGGTATTCATGAAACATGATTACAACTCATTTGGGGTTGGTGCCCACTTGTTTGCCTTTGGGTTCACAAAGGAGTCAGAGCTGGGAGCCGAGGTCGTTGGAACCTTTGTGCTTGTTTACATCGTCTTCTCCGCTACCGATTGGAAGAAAAGCCCATGCGACTCACACATCCCTAAGACTATTGAAGCTGTTGCAGGAGTTGTTGCCTTTCTTCACGGTGCTGTCGGTAGCACTGCTAGAACTGACATTGGTACATTTACTGACTTTGATGGAGCAAATTGTCCGGCACAAGCTTCACGCGGGCAGGATGAGTTGATCGTTCCAAACATGACTTTAGTCATCGGTTTGGGCAAGCATGAGGTGGTATTGGCTGGGGCTTCAAGTCCTAAGATGGAGGCGATGGTGGCCATGGTAGTGGACAGGCATGGGACTGTGCACCCAATAGCTGATATTCTTAGTATCTTTAATGATCCGTTTGATGTAAGCCGTATCTTTAGCGTTTTATCTAGGGAAGTGATTTGTTTCATCCATCCCCTAGTCAGGAACACCGATAGTCAAAATGGGAATGACAAAAAAATAGAGATGTATAGTACGGGTTTTAAACAGATAAAAATGATAAATGATGCAGTAAAAAAAATTCAAAAAAATAGGAAATGTCAAACGGACGAAAATAAATGGTACAAGTATTAAACGTGTAGTTTTCAAAAAAACGAAATCAAATAAACTACAGTATACTCATGTAATTTAAGAGATTATTACCTGTATTCTTGCATCTAATGTTCTAAACTACAACAACATCAAACATTCATGCATATTTCATCCAAAATATAGCATCCAATGTAAATTTCAAATTAAAATTTAATACACCATAAAAAATTACATCCGTATCATCCAAGATGTCTAAAGAACTTAGTATCATTATAACAAGTCCAAAGATCAATGATTTAAGAAAGAAAGAAAGAAAAAGAAGAAGAAGAAGAAGAAAGAAAGAAAGATCAATGAGGAGGCATCTCCTAAAGTTCTTCCATGTGCTATCTACCAATATGATTATAGGGTCTGCAACTGGAAGATTTAGTAAAGCTTCACTTCCACAGAGTGTTTCAGTCCTTCGAAAAGCACCACTATTTCATTGGTAGGTAAATAAAAAACCAGGGAAAACGATTACTGTTTTTACAAAGGGACGACTCAACTCCTAATCTATTTATCTATTAAAAGTACAAACAGAGGATGAAGAATATGAAAACATAATCATAATGCGAAGTCAATGCCAAACATTTTAGACCCAAAATAGTTGTAATAAAATGAATCCCAAGTTCCCAACTGATGAATCTGAATTTTGATATCAGAAGCAATCTATGGAAGTGTATGGATGAATGTATCGGCTGCAAATTACAATATATTTTAGACCCAAAATAGTTGTAATAGTGTATGGTGTTTCATTTCGGTAAATAAGTAAGGATATGATAAGAAAAAGGAACCCACATTAAGAGTGAGAAAGGGTTTTGATATGAAAAGAGAAACCAAGAAGAAGAAAAAAAAAAACACACACACATATTTTAGATGGTGACTAACTAGAGTTATTCTAAAATCTGAAATTAAGGTAAGATTTTAGATTGAGTGACAAAATTATAATTAAGTAGACTTCAAGGGCTAATTGATTGAAACAAGAGGGTGGACATACAAGGTATTTGATTAATAGATTTAAGACAAGCTTGAAATGAAGTTAAATAAATAGTATAAGGTAATAAAGGAGAGAGAGAGGGGCAATGTGGAAAGAGTGATTGGAATTAACAAAATAAGAAAGGGAGATGCGTGTTATTCACCTTTTTTTTCAAAATCGAGAAACCTCCAGCGGAAAGAGATAAGTGTCGCTTTGACCTTTGGGATTGATTTTTTTTTTTTTTTCCCAAACTAAATATATTAATAAGAATAAAACGTAGTATACGCGTTTTAAATGCATATAATATATGTATATATAGAATACGTGTATAATACAGATTTTTTGAATTGATACGTCAAATTATGAGTTTTTGATTGAAACATTCGAATATGACATAATTCGTGTATTATACATGAATTCACTAACTATGGTCAGAATGATCCTACCGACCCTTTCAATGATATGTAAGGAAATGATTTTGGATAATATGTATCCAAACCTTGTGTTTATCATACTTTCTATATGAATGAATTCCGTTTTATCAAAAAACACAAAGGGCTTACTCTAGAGAGCGGTCCCCACTCCCAACACTGAAGCGTGTCGTGAGAATTACGAACAAAGAAGCCTCCGACTGTGGTGGATAATGGGGTGGGGTCAGGGACTCGGGAATCGTTTTATAACCACCCGATCGTTGATGCAAACACGAGCATATGAACCACTGATCCGCAGTGGGCCTAAGATTACGTAAGCTTATCTAGATTTAGATAGATAGATGATTTAGGAAGGTGGGGTCATAGTGGGGTAACTGGTGAGTCAGACGAGAGACATACTCCAATTATCTTTCCGACAGATATTTTTCATTTTTGACATTCCTAACGCATCCCCCGTCGTCATCATGCACATGTAATATCTTTTATTTCTTCACAAGTCAACGTCAGTGGCACCTTTCGGTCGATTCTCCCTTCACCTGCCCTTTTCTTTGTGATGGAATCCCTTCACTCGCTTTGCTGGCTACTAAAAAATATCCAATTTCAATAAATATTCATTTTTAAGTACTTTGGGTATTATTTGGAGTTAGGATAATAGTTTCAAGTATCGATCTCGTATCGGCCATTAGTTTGGCTATTGATTCGAATCAATGATTTTATCATTTTATGAGTAAAATAGTAAAAAATTAGTATTTTTTCAAAAAAGTAGGAGTAAAATCGACTAATACCCTTTGATTCGATCCAATCTGAATCGATATCAACAGATATTGATACCAATACCAATATCGATATTATCCCCAAAATCCATGGTTAGGACTTAGGATCCCTCCTCAGATGTCCCTTCCGCCATCACCTATGGCCTAATGTTCTCTCATCACTCATATACTGGAATTATATATATATATATATATAGAGAGAGAGAGAGAGAGAGAGGGAATTGGTATCGTCTCATGTTCGATTTATTTATGTCTAGTGTGAAAGTTTTAAAATATTTATCATGATAAGGATGGGTGTGGGTGTGGGTGTGGGTGTGGGTGTACATTTATATACATTTCTATATGGGTGTATAGACACTCTTATATGTGTACAGGGATATTTGTATGCATATAAACAAGTGTATAGAGATGTTTGTACATGTACAGACACATCTGTATATGAACAGATACATATATACGTGAAAATGTACGTTGTCTATATATTTTATAGATGGTTTGAAAATTGTAAAATGAGTTTTTAGCAAATGTTTTTGTTTGTCCCACTATGTGATATATTATTCTAAGTCTCTTTGCGTTTGATAATGAATATAGCCTTTGGACTTTCCTATGTAATCACATATTAAAGTGCACCTTATGTGATAGGAGTTATTTTATCTTGGAGGTATAAACGCAAATGGTCAACCCAGTTGCACAATTAGAAACATTAAAATACCTTAAGGATAGTTTATACAACTCAACTCAACTCAAATTCCGTTTGGTCTTAATTCAAGAAGAAATATTACAACACTGTGAATTTGTACATCATCCAATGCAATTACAACATATCTAGATAAATCTTATACTCTGCACGTGCTTATTTACTAACATCTCCAATGTAACTAAGAGGTCTCCGATTTGGCTAGCGTGTAATGAATAGAACCTTGGAGGTTTCTTAGGGTTTTACTTATTTTGCCTTGGCCAACCTTTTGAATAGATGAGTTGACTTTTTCCTTATTATATCTTTTGGAATGGATCAGTAGACCTTTTTTTTTTTTAATATATATATAATCAATTAATCCGATGAGTGAAAAATTGACCCAAAAAATGCGGATAAAGCTGGCTAAGCAATCTTGTTCAAGGCTTCAAAACCCATAATCGGTTGGTTAAAGCTAATTCTGGCTAAGGGTGTTAATTGATCAGGTCAATTCAATTTGATCGATTTTGGTGTGGGAAAATATATGGTATTGCTTCATCGTTGAATAGTTTGATGGAGATTAAGTGGAGATCATGGCGGTAGATTACGGTGCTAGTCTTCCCGAGGACTTGGTTAACAAAAAAAAAAAAAATATGAAGATTAAGTTGTATGAATCTGGTTAATTAGTTGTTCTATAATAGAATATATTGTATTTTGACCACCCATCTAGCATCCCATGCCCATAATCATTGAAACTCGAGATTAAGACATGATGATTTGATGGATTTTGATTGAAATTTTGAAACATGTTCATATAAGAAATATCAACCGATTTATCTTAGCCTCAAATCAAATCACAAGAAGTTTTAAAGTTGGGCATCAAATGATATCAATGATTTCATAAGTTCTCTTGTATTTACTCAACATATAATAAAGGCTCTCTCTCTCTCTCTCTCTCTCTCTCATATGTGTGTGTATGTGTGTACTCTCTCTCTCTCTCTCTCATATGTGTGTGTTAAAGATTCAAGTTTCTCATTCTCAATATAATCAATTTCAACTTTGATAATCTAATCAATGGTAATAGAAAGGGTTCTCACAGCTGGTCTTCTTGCGTAGCCTCTATTACAAGCTCAAAGAACCTTTTTCCTTAAAGCTATGTTTGGAAGCCACAAAAATTTTAAAATTATTTTGTGTCTGTCTCTTTCCTCAAATTAAATTTTTTAATTTTTTCTTTTATTTCCCATCTCACCTTTTTTGACTTCCAAACATAACCTAGAGGTGAGACGCGAAACCTCTGATACAAGCTTAACAAGGGGCGGCCTTTACCCAAATTAGTATCTGGGGTTGAGATCATCATATATGATTCAAAAGTTTAATTTGTATTGGACTATACTTCAAAACAATATCGGGTCATATGAACTCATGAAATATTTGTCCGGCACTATGTCCTTCGTCCACATCAAACTTAATTCCCTTTTTGTCCTAAGAGGCTTAATAAATTGATAAATTTCCCTTTGTGTCGGTTTAATAAAAAAAAATAATAATAATAATCCCAACTAGGGGTGGAAGTGGAAATACCTGGATCTTTTCTTTGCTCCCATGAGGGTCCTACGTTTTAAGTGTTGAATGGGTGGAAGTCACCATCTAATGATCGGCAAGATCCCGACCGTCTGATCCAACGATAACATCAATAAACTGTAATTACTGTCTCGACCCACTCAAACCCATTGCTTCAATTTGGTAGGTGTATATCAATGTCGGACCACCCATTAGAAATTTCTGTGGCTCGGATTCTTCACAATGGACGATCTAGATCATCGGTATAGTAAATCAAGTCCCGACAAAAATCAAATATCGAGTTGAGGGCTTTTTTTTCCATCCTAGGCTTCCTAGCTAGAGGAAAGAAAGGACAAAAAGGTAAACTCAGAAGGGTATATAACGTATAAACTAGAGATCCCTCTCCGCCCAGAAGAAAAGTAAGAGAGAGATAGAGAGAGAGAGGGGAAAAGTAATGTTGTACACTTGTACTGTTCTACAGAGAAGGTTGCAACGGAGAACGAGGAATCACTTTAGCGAGAGAGAAAGAGAGAAAGAGAGAAAGAGAGAAAGAGAGATAATTATTAATGATTATTTATTTGCTTTCGTTGCTACAAAAGATGGATGATGCGGTAATCCCCACCAGGCGTACAGTAGTAGTAAACCGAGGAATTCTCTCTCTCTCTCTCTCAAATAGAGAGAGTTCAGTTCCCTGTCCCAGCGATCTGATTCCCTTCATCCTTTTTGTTCTCTCTCTCTCTCTCTTAAACCCTAGGAGGCTTTGGAGTATGTGATCTTGTTGAATGGCTCTTGGCACCGCAATTTCCTCTACCGGCTTTGTTTTCTCATAAATCTTCCTCGGTTGGAGAATGGGAGGCGTTTGGAATATGCATTTGTCACTTCTACGTGGATTCCAAGCAATGGGAATTTCACGGAGATGTCCCGTTTTCTTTCATTGGAAGCTGCTTCTCCTTGCTTTCTCTGGTTTCAGGTATCTTTTCCCTTCCCCCTTTATGCATTCGCCTCTATATTCATGTCTATATCATCACCCCCCTGTGTTTTGATTGAGCATGTGATTCACTTTAACTACTACCAGAGAGACTTGTCGTCTGCGCATAACAGAACAAGTTGAGCTTTTCTTTTTGTCCCTATTGGATGATCAAATTTTAAGGTGAAATTGTTGTCAAAAGGCTATTTGGATATGGGTTTGGTCGTTTTCGTGTTAAATTTTCTCTTGATGGTTGAAATTTTTCATTTCCCGGGGAGGAAACTCGGTCTTTATGTAAGCAGGTGTTCTCTTGTCTCTACAATGGCAAATAATCGAAGCCTATATGCTTAATGTTTAATGGATAGAGATTCTATCTTTCTGGAGGGCCATATCCTATAAAACGTTAGTGAAAGGGGAAAACATTTATTTACGTATTCATTGGTTAAGCAGGGAAGTATCATAAATGGAGAAGGGAGTTCATTGAACTACTAAACTGCTCTTTATCTATCACTTTTGGGAATTTTCATATCATGAAAGAGCGAGAAACAAGGGTGTGGTTCAAAATCTAGTGTTGTGGCGAATTCTCTTTTTTTCTTTTTTTTGTTAACTATCAATTTGGTATTCATCGGTTGGAGGACATTCGGACTGCTTTGAATCCAATAGTGCCTCTTTTGCAGACAAAGAAAGAATTTTGAATGCCAATTAATCTCAATTTCATCCAGACAATTGCACAACATCCAAACCATAGTATCGAGTTGAAAAACCTACAATTGCAACTTTACCCTACAATCGTTGTGATCTCCTTGAGAGAACCTACCATTTTGTATGGAGTCTGTAGTTTTTCAGTATTTGTTGGATTTTTTTTTTTCTTTTTGATATTTGATTGATGCTAATTGTAAGAGATTTATGTAATTGTGTTCCTTAATGGTATGCCTAATTTTCTCATAATCTTCCCTCACCAGAGGTGATCAAAATATTGTCAAGTAGTTTGTATTTGAGTTTATTGGAACACTGATCATGTCTTCTGAAGCAGTTTATTTATTGCATTATCATTAAAAAAAATTGCATTGATATGAAATAAGAACTGTTTTTTCTTTTTCTTTTTTTCTTGAAGAAAATAAGAATTGGGTTTTGAGTGAATACTCCTCCCTTTCACCTGTTCATCCTGTGCACTTCTTCTTTTGTTTACTTATTCTCTTTTCTCTCTCCTTTGCCATTTCTCTTGACATTTTCTCCCCTTGTGTAGGCATGGGACTTAAAGTATTGTCTAATAGATCTTGGCTTAACTTGGTGATAGCATACGATACAAGATCTGGTCTGAGGGTGACAGTTTCTTTCTTGTATTTTCACAAGGATAGGATGTTGATGGGAGGTGATTTTAATTTAAATTCTGGGCAACATTATACTGATTCCCTTATGGAAGTTATGAAGCAGACAATGCTCCATCATGATGCTATATTCAGGAACCAGGTGAGCAGAATGCCTTCACTTGAACACTGCTTCTAGTTAATGCCCTGATTTGCATGCTTTTCTTTTTCAAGTTGTTTATATGAAAGGTGGGGAGAGAAATTTGTCTCAGATGATTTAAATTCCCTCCTGTTAATCAA
Source organism: Macadamia integrifolia (assembly GCF_013358625.1). Lineage (NCBI taxonomy): Eukaryota > Viridiplantae > Streptophyta > Magnoliopsida > Proteales > Proteaceae > Macadamia > Macadamia integrifolia. Next base: position 23,907,341 of record NC_056564.1, read on the forward strand.
CTGAAATTCTTCTGAATGTAATAGATTTCTGAAAACTTTCTGAAAAGATGGTCAGTCAGCCACATGCACACTTTTGTGAGAGTGAAACAACCTTTTCCTGGGACATTAATTGTAGTTTTTTTTTTTCCCCCACCCCTGGTTGGACCTCCTAAAGAAAAGATTATGTAATTGGAAACTGTTTGGTTGTTCGTCAGGTTTATGAACTGCATCGCATATACAGGATTCAGAAGACCTTGATGAAGGACCTCAGCTGGAAGGAATTCGAAAAATATACTTCATGGACAGAAAACAAGAAATCAATTCCCTTACCATTTCAAGACCCACAAGAAAAAAAAATATTAGCGGGGGAGAGAATCTCTTCTGGACCATTAATGGTAAAGCAGGTAAGCCTTTGCCATTTCAGTTTTGTTAAAGTTCAATTAATTATCAAGAGAGGATGATGACCAGAAGTGATCTCCACTTCATCTGTTCTTCTTGTGGTACACCATGAAGGAATCTTAATACCCACCATCAAATGGTCTCACCAAGGAAATCTCATGGGCCGGAGGGGTGACCCTATGAACTGAATTTAACCAATTATGATGCAGTATTATCTGGATTCCAACTATCATAATTTACATATAAACTTATTGGAACCATTTAGTGGTGGGACTGATTCTACCTGTGTGTGTTCAATAAGCATTTTAGAGGCAGGGATATGCATCTTTTGGTCATCCATTTCTGACTTGAGATTCGTCGTGACTTCTTAAATAAGCTATGGAAAATGTTATGTTACCGTGGCCATATGATTTTCAGGTAGGGTCAACATCAACTGCCAACTGGACTTTTCTGGAGAACTGCCAAGACTCTTACTCTATACTACGGCAGAAGCGTCTCAACCTTCAACTTCCTGCGGATGAGTATATTTGTAGTGCAGAAGCTGAAACTCCTGAGAATGGAAATTTAGGGCCCACTGTCAATGGATCTAGTGGAATGAAGGAATTTTTTCGTGCTTGCTGTGTTCCAGAACCAGAGGAAGTGAAACTCTCTCTTAGTACTGGAGTGGGGGAAACTGAGAAGGGATGTTCTAGCAGATCTTGGCACAATAAGGAGGCTTGTTTGTCTACCTTATATTTTATTGATTCTGAAGATTCCATTGAAAGGAAATCCAATGAGGATGTGAAACCCATTTCTTCCCTCACTTCTGAAGCTCCAACAACATCTGTTGGATACAAACATGGGGTACAAGGTCCTTTCCTATATGGTCCGCACTTTTCAGGAGGATTGAAAGAGGATATAAGTCACAGGCCTTTCATTAATAATCATTCCCTCGCAAATCCGAATGGAATCAATCAAGAAAATAAATCACGCTGTTCATATACTGGTAAGTTTTTTATGCTAGCCTTTTTTATTTTTCCATTGCATGTGATTTTTTATTCGCCACTCCCTGTGGTCCTGCAAAGTTTATGGTGCCAAGATTTGAGACCAGCATTGAAATTCATCCACTTGTTTAACAATTGCAGTTAAGAGAATCCAATTCATGTTTTATTTGCATTCTAGCCCTGATCAAGGATTTTGCATTTTGTTTTTTCATTTGAAACCTTTTGCAGGATTAAATGAATGCCATTCTTCCGTCCGATATATCAATCTGTTCACCTCAGACCGACAAACCTCTTGTGAGACAACACACATTGACCTTAACAGAGTTAAGCTTGATGAGTCATCTTCTTTCTCAGGTGATCCTTTGCTTAGCTTTCCTTCTCTGACACGAAGTTCACCAACTGTTGTCCACGGACTCGCTAATGAATCCAGTAAAGAGACTCAGAGTGTCACACCTGGGAGGAAAACTGATGACATCTTTTCAGATGAAGCTTCTATTGTGCTTCAACAAGATAAGTTTGTGTATTCCGCTCTGATGGATTCAAAGAGTGAATTTAGTGGCGCACAAGCTTGTGATGTGAGCACAAAGTGTAGAGAAAATGCTGGAAATAAAGTGGAGGTTATAGATCTCGAGCATGTGCCTGGAGATCTGGAGGAGCGCTGTGAAGACTTCAGCAACCAAGATATTAAGATTAGTAAAGAAGACAGAGACTTCTCACTGGGAGTACAAAATGGTTTTTTGTACAAGGGTTATCAAGAGGGTACTTCGGATGTAACTCCCATATCTAATGTGGAAAGTAATAAGCTATGCACATCTATAGGGTGTACTGATTCACCCCAAGCAGTAGATGATGCAGAAGTCAGGCAAATAAACTTCGAGAGAAGTGAAGAAGATACGGTGTCTTCAGGTATGTTTAGAAGTCATGCTGAGGTTCAAGTTGAAAATTGTAAATCATCTGATGCTACAAGCAAGACCAATTACTGGACTGGCAATAATTCTTGCTGTGTGAAAGATCTGCGGTCTAGGACGGTAGGTGAAGGAGAATCAGAAAATTCAAAATCTTCTGCCTTTGATGAATCTGGAGCTACTCAGTTGGGATCTCGGATCACTGAAACCCAGACTTATGAAGATAAAGGAGAACTGGATAATTCAAAATTCTCTGCCTTTGAGGAATCTAGAGTAACTCTGTTAGGATCCGAGATCACAGAAACCCACTCTGCTGAACAGGACCCCTTGGTGGAAATTCGGGTTTATACTTGTGCTTGTACGGAGGTGAGGTCTTCTGATGGAAACAAAACAAAGCAATGTCATGGTCAGCAGCATAATATAGAAAAGGAAATGGATATTTTGGTCCAGAAAGCAGCGGAGTCTCTTGTTCATATTTCTTTGGACAAGTCATTTTGTCCACGAGACTGCTTTGGTGAAGAATTGAATGCATTGGAGGAGAAGGAAATGAGTGAGCAGCCCCAGTATTCTTCTGATTCTTTTGAGTCGATCACATTAAGGCTACCAGAGTGCAGTGTGGATGACTACTCAGTATCATCAATGCCGGTTGTTGAAGTAAAGGAGGCAGATAAAGGGTGTGGATGGAAGTTGAAAAGGGGAAGCAGGCTCAAAGATTTCCAGAAAGACATACTGCCTGGTCTTGTATCTCTTTCTAGGCATGAAATTTGTGAAGATATAAACGTTATTGGGGCAGTCTTGAGATCAAGAGAGTATAGGAGAAACAGATCCAGAAACACCGGTGATGAAAATTGGTGTGTACCTGTGAAAGGCAGGCGGTCAAAACTCAATTACATTGGTCGAAGAAACTATTACTGAAAGTCTGGAGTAGGTATCTACATTGGCATAGAAATGGAGCATCGATGGTTTATGAATCACTGTATCTTTGCGCAAATAATCCGTAGTTGCTTTAGTAGGAAGTATTCTAATTATTCCAATTTAAGGGTTTGTCAGCAGGTGTTTGTTTGGTTTTGGAATTTGTTTTCCTCCATCTCTCACCCAATTGGAAAGTTGGCAGAGATTGACTGATGATTGGTATATTAATTTGCACAGGGCTTTTTCTACTCTAATGGCATGCTAAGGATATTGTAATTACTGAAGCAGTATCACATCAGATGAACCACTCAAGAATATTAACTTCTGGGTTTATCCTGAGGTTTGGTGAGGGACTTGTTATGACATCGGATCAGACAGATTATGTTTAAAAAACTTCATGGAACCTTTTGTTGAGTTGGTGGTCTCATTCGTGATCATAAAAAGGGAGGACTACGCGGGGCAGTCAAGACTCTGGCGATGTCCACCACTTGAACCAACCTTATACTTCCGACTCTAGCATTCTTCTTATTGGCGTTCCACATGGAAGTTAGAAGTAATAATATCACATTGGAAGTGAGTAGTCTAATGTGAAGAATTATAGGTACTTAGGCATTATTTACTTAATGATTAACTTTTGAGGATAACTTCTACCAAAGTTTCTGACATCTCGTGGAAGGTGAAATAATATTCTACATCGTTTCATTGAAAATCCAATGAACTTAGTCGTGTTGAAACGACAAACCAACCAACCAACCATTCTTTAACACAGATTTCTTCTAATGGTATTTGACATTTGAGAGAGCATCAGTTGCCAAGAAAAACAATATCCTTTATATTCAATAAAGATATATTTGATTGGAAGGAAAATTAAAAAAAAGGAAAGTGAAAGCTATCAAACTTAAAATAGTATTAAACCTAAGACAAGCCTCTCCTTATTTTATATTATGCGTTTGTTAGGGAACTCCAAAGCTCACTGCCCAATCCAAACAAACACGTACCTATAATAATAGTAATATTATTTAATATGGTAACTAAGCTCTAGCAAGCCAAGTTTTACGTTGTCTCATCTTATCCATCGACCTTAGGGGCACGTTCCCAGTGGGCCCTTTTCAGTTCAATATTAGGTGTATATATGTATATATATTAAGTGTGAGGACGTGAGACAGTCTTGAAAGGAAAAAAAAAAAAATGTGAGGACGTAAGAAAAGAGAGAGTGAAGCAGCTTTTCACGCAGCACTGTGGTGCTTGATAGGAACAAGCCGATGAGCGTATGGATAGACTATTCCACTATTGGGACTACTACTGACTTAGTGGTATTATCAGCCAGTGAAAAGCCTCGCTTCGTTACAATAACAACGGTGGTCTATGATCAGCTTACTCAAATAGGGGTTTTCTCCATTTTTTGCTTGTTCTGGTGATTTACGATCACCCTTGGCCTCTTTCAGGCAATCAACTCCTCTTTTTTTTTTTTTTCTGGTTGGACAGGGAAGACAAAAATTTAGAGAAACAAAAAAAACCCATAATTCTGCTGTGGAAGGAAGGAAAGTAGCACTAGAAGTCTGCCACTTCAGCAAAATTGGGCCTTTTTCCTATCCTTGTCTGATCCATTCGTTCTAGAGATCCAGGCCTATGCTTTTCCTGTTGCTGAAAATGGGGTTCCTTAATGAGAAAGGGTGTACCCACGTCCCACGGTACATGAGGCTGTCTTGCGTTGCAGCCTTACCTCGTCTTTGGGATAGGTTGTTTTTTGATTCAAACCCCTTACCACTAGGTCGTAATAGAGCAATCTTACTATTGTGCCAAACCTGCCCTAATGGTTCCTAGATAATAAATAGGATAAAACAATGCCCATCGAATCCTCTCCGATGCCCGCCCCAATGCGTCCAATGCACATCGGATGGCTGGCAATATCCAAACATGCAACCCTATCTGTCGGATGCAACAATATCTAGACACACACCGCTAGATGTGCACTGACGCACTTGAGAACCATCTGAAGCTTCCTAGTGAGATTTTTCCATCAACTTGAAGGAGCCATTCAACTACCCAAGCAAATTGATGGAATTGGGCTTAGGCCTAACAATGAAACGATCAAATTCATTAGCAAGAAGAGGATGTACTTAGGCTATGTTTGGTTGTAAGGGGAAGTGAAATTTTTATACTTGCAAAAGAAATATATGTAATCATTACCCATGTGACTTTAACATTACCTTCAAATCATTCCATATTTAGTTATAAAACTTTACTTTACTTTGCATACAAAACCCTTTACTATAATATGTAAATAAAAAATTACATATAAAATATAGCATTACTAAATATGGTTGAAAAAATTAAGTAATTTATACAATCATATGGGGTAATTATTATTAACATATATTTTTTTTTAAGTATGAAAGTTTCACTTTCCTTCCCTTTAAATTCTCATTGCAACCAAATGGAGCCTTAAGAAACCTAATTACCAAAACCAGGCCTCTGTCTGGCATGGACTTTTAAGCGAGCCCATTAATCAAAGGCTTGAATCATGAGCTAACCTTGGATTTGGGCCACGTCTTGCTTCTCCATAATTGTATCAGGCCCATAATACTTATGACTAGAATCTAGATCAGCAACATTTTTAAGGGTGTCAATTTGTTCGTTTTTGATTCGGTTTATATTTTTACACCAGCTAACAATCACTCAAAATCAGATTCATTTTACATTTGGTCCGATTTTATTTGTTTCTATTCAAATTTCGTTATCTAATTTACATGTATTGATATATTACATGTATGACTTGTGAGGTTATTTATCTGTTCATATAAGGTCTTCATAAATGGTTTATATTTGGTTTGTACCAGCAATTTTCCGGATTGAATCAAATCGAACAAAAAAAAAAAAAACTATGAAATCTAATTGTAGCGATCGGTTTTTATATTCGATTTCGATTCCATTTTGACACCATTAAACATTTATATAGTTACAAGACTAGACTCATTTGCCACGTGGTAGATATGGATAGAGCTTGGTGGATCCAAATTTCATGCCAAGAAAGGACTGAAGGAGAAAAGTGGCCCTTCAAAGGGATCGGAACTGAGTGATTATAATTAGGGCCAAACATGCTACAAAACTATCTTCTCGAGGCCTTTCCATTACTATTTTGGAGATTTCACCCCTGACCTGAAATGGGTGTGGGTTCTTCATCACAATGGACCCACCATGTTTACTCTATAAGCCCAGCCCATCCAACTGATTTAAAGGCCAGGTAGGCTGGGCAGGCTTGGGACTAACCCACAATCCTAAAAGAAACCAAAACTCAATTCCACACTGGTTTGGTCTGCAGAGCCCATCTTAATGGTTTTCCCATCCCTTCTCACCTAGAGAGAGTGAGGGAGCTAGTAGTTAAAGTCTCCATTTTATCCATCCGTGGGTTTCTCAGACCATTTGTATATCTGTGATTTAAGTAGAGACCGTGGCGGTGAGTTGTTGCACTAGTCTCTTTGAGGATTAATCGAGGTGCATATAAACTGGTCTAAATACCTTGATTAACAAAAAAAGAAGTCTTCATTCATATGAAATTCTTTTTCTTACCCCCACAAATGATGATATATGATTCAATGTGGAAGATTGCAATGGATGACGTAGCAAGTACAGAGTGGAGGATCTTGGAGATCATCCCAATGTGCTTAAATGGTAGCATGCAGATCTACACAATCATGAATGATCTTTGTTTTTCCTCTCTTTCAACCCCATGATTATCCCTCAAAAGTACACAATCAAAATTTAATCATCATCACCCACATCCCATGTTCAACCACTAATGGTCATACTTACACTTGATTGTAGGGTAGAACCCCCACGGAGAATTTTCAATCTTTGTTGGAAGTCACCATTCTTCCCCCTCCCCCTCCCCTTTTGGATAACTCATCAATCATATCTCCTTTGCTTTTTCTTTAATAGTGACCATAATCTTAAATTTTGGATCAGAATCGACCAAATATGCCAATTAGATTCGAAAACAATTGGATCAATTCTAGTTAATCCTGATTTTACACATATCGAGTCTTCAGATGAAGGATAATTTAGATTGGAATCAATGGAGACCACACTCAATTCTAATTATTTAAACCTTGACAGTGCGGTCTTAGACTTGGTCTGATGATTTTTCATGTCTTGTCGAAGTATGCTCGGAGCTTTGATCAATTGATCAAGTCCTCCAGTTAACATGTGGTGCTCCTCTACTTGCCCATCTCAACTAGGCATTATCCCCCTTCCCCCACCCCGCCCCAAAAAAAAAAAATTGTTGATGACCTTCTCTTCATAATCATTAGATGTGAAAAAAACTACTTTTAAGCAATCCCTTGAAAACACAGCCTCGAAGCCTCAAAACAACTTTGTTGGATAAGAATTATACAAAAATCAAGTCTTTATCCAAAGAAAATTGAGGACCTAGGTCCACAAAAAGGACTTGCATACATTACCAGATGCCTAGCATGCCAGCACTCTCTTTGAGTTGGTACAGTTGGGATGTGGGTCACTCATGGATAGACTTTTATCTTATGTTATTGGTATTTACATTTCAATTCTGGCATGAATGATGAAACAAAAAGATAAACTTACAATGAGACAATGACGTAGATTCATGAACCGAAAATACTAACTTGACACAATATCCAAAAAAGATAATGGTAACGGCAGGTTTTTTGCAGCCGTAAGCTATTTTTGTTGGTGACGGAAATAAGTCTTTTATCATTGTAATATATCATAATAGGTGAAGGGAGGCCTAACCATTCAATAAATTGAGAAAAAATCTTACTTGATTTTAAACTATTTTTGTGTTTTAAAAGTTTTGGGTGAGGGGAGGGTAGGGTGGGGGAGACCCTCTCAAAAAAATTGGTATGGGTTGCTATGTCTTAAAAATATAAGAAGTGGACTTTTATAAGTGGTCCCCCCACCCCTCCCCTTTGTTCTTACAGGAAATGTTGGTCCTGGCAAACTTTTCTTACTTTTCTTTGATTTATTATGCAATAATATTTTTTTCCCCCCAAGGTCAGCAGAGAAATATATTAAAAAAATAAAAAGTAAATAAATTACTCATCTTCATAAACATCATTAATAAGAAAATACATAGGAGTTTAGAGAAAACGAAATTTAGTTCAGCTAAAAGTATCCCTACATGACATCACTGTCAACATAGCTCGGATGATGGTCCATAACAACCGACAAATAGGAATGAGTTGCCTTCTTAATAAGGACATCAGTTATCACATTAGCTTGGTGGAAGATACGGGTAATCTTCCAAGAGATCACACTAAAGTGTGCTAAAAGCTTGCCACCCAACTCCAAAGATCCATGAAAACATTAGATGAAGTACAACTAAGACAACAGACATAATGTCATCCTCAATGTAAAGCTTATCAACACATTTCTTTCTAGTGAGTTCCAACTCAAAAGCTTTCACAAACAGAAAAAAAAAAAGAGGAGTTCCAACTCAAAAGCAATGACCTAAAATTCAGCACAAGTAGTTAGTTTGTACCACAATAAAATTTCAGAAACACCACATGGAGCCCCAACAAAATTTCTAAAGCCATCCCCAGCTTCAAGCCAGCCTGGGTTTTTAAGAGAACACCTATCAGTGTTCAACTTATACTAGATTTTCTTTGGTTTGCATTAGAAAACTTCAAAAATTTTGTGATTATTAGCAAGTTAAGAAGGAACTCAAAAAATAGTAAAGTCTGCAAATCCTAAACTAATGGAATAGACAATAAATCCATATGAGCAACAGTCTCATGAAGACCCTTATGGGGGAAAAAGAAAAAAAAATCATCATACATGTAGGCCGAGAATTACTCTCATAACATGAATAGATAATAAATATAACAAATAATGTGTGACTAATTTTATCCCTATGTGAATTATAGCATCATTGTTAGAGCTTACGGTGAGCAAGCTTTTTCTAACCAAAGATCGATAATTGATGCATTAAAAGTTTGTCCAAATATGTAGTTTGAAGCTAATTGTCAGTTGTATCTTTCCATTTGGTTGGGATAAATATGAGCTTGGATTCTCTTCATCCGGTTGTACCCTCCAAACCCCTCTCACACCATACACTCAAATGGAGATGAATCAAATTCAAGATAAATATATTAAATCCTTAAATATATATATATATATATATAATAAAAATAAAAATAAAAAGGTCAAATATGTGAAATATGAATTATTTTGAAATTTTTTTTTAAAGAAGATGTACGATAAACTTAAACGTCCATCAAGAAATTAGTAGCCATTGAATCTTGAGTTTTGAATTTGTGGGTGTCCTCACTCCTTACTCAATGTTGTGCTCCACCGGTTGGCGCGTAGCGTAATGGTGGGCCAGAATCCACCAATAAATGGTTTATGATATGGAATATCCTTAGCTTCATATATGTATAATAATTTATAAGAAAAGCCATAAAGACACAATACATCACAAAAAAAATAAAAAATAAAGAGAGAGACAACACATGGGAAGAGTATTGAGAATAATCTCACATTCAAAAACTTTGGATGGATTATATAATTCAATAATAACAAGGTCAAGGAACTTTCTGTATATGCGTTTAGTTGGATGGTAGGCCCCCCCACAAAAAAAAAATCCTTTTTTGGTGAAAGGGCGATTAGGAGCCATAGGATTATAACCTATTTGAAAAGCAGAAAAAATACTAATAATCATTTTGTGATTAAATGCGGAGAAGGGAATTGAATCACATGTGATCGCTCATGTGTCAAATAAGAGAGAGAGAGAGAGAGAGAGAGAGAGAGAGAGAGAGAGAGAGAGCATAGTCCCCATAGAGTAGTCATATATCAAAGGGCGAAAAAGCTAGTTAAAAGATATTTTGAAATCTATCCGATGTCACTCTCTCTTATTTCCTAATCAGTTGTCACATAAGGAAGTTTTAAACAATGAAAAATGGTTTGAAAAATGGGATTGAATCGGTTAGATCATTTTGGATTGGATTAGTATCAACTAAGATTCGGTATAGATCAATCCGTAGTAAGATATAAAGGTAAAATAATTCAAAAAACTAAATTTAAAACAAATATAGATCAATCCGTAGTAAGATATAAAGGTAAAATAATTCAAAAAACTAAATTTAAAATAAATAAAATAAAAAACATGAGCAAATCCTTTTGTTTCAGTCTAATTTCAACTAATATCATTTCGATCCATATTTATATCAGTTGAGATCGATTCCAAATTTTAAAACCTTTGTTACAGTTCAAATCCATCATCTTAATCCTTTCAACTTCCCATACAATATCACAAAATCCTAAACTGATACCGAGTTTTGAGCCCTAGGCCCTTTTTTTTTTTTGTTATTTACATCCTGTACTACTGTCCAAGGGGACTTTACTCACACACACAGGAAGGGAGGGGTGGATGATAGGAAAAAGGGGGGAATGTATGTGACAATAGCTGATCCCTAGGCTACAAACCTAGCACCAGCACTACCAGCAGAAGTTGCAACCAGCTGCAATCAGCTATGCATTAGGCCTTTATTAAGCGATAATGGGGTTTTGGGTCTAACTATTAAGTGGGCCCTCTCAATTAATTCATAGCTCATTGTGAAGGGCCGGCCTATAACCCGGAGTGAGACCCGACCCATCGATCCTAGGACTATTTACCAGTGAACTGGGAGGACATAATTTTATCCTTTGATGATACCTTCTTTTGTATATCAATTAAAGGATAGATTCATTAACCCCACCCCCCAATAAAATAAATAAATAATTGAAGTGATAGATTATGTCTTAAGGAGTATAGTTTTGCCCAATAGGCCATATTGGCCGTATCATATTAATATTGGTTGAGACACCGTTTCCAATACCTAGCCAATCTGAGATCAGGTATCGTATTATATCAGGGGTAAAATCGTTAAGAAAAACCTAATTGTTATGAAAAATAGGGTAGTATTGACTGATCTTGGCTGATACAGCCAATCTAGATCAGTATCGTATCGGTATTAGCCATAAGAGGAGTAATCCAAATGCAGAGAGAAGAAATCGCAGGGAAATCCAAACTCCTTTCCTCTCTGTGATTCCTCCTCTTTTGTGGTTTATTTCTTTAAACATATTCCGTGCAATGCGTGTATAGATGTCTCCCTCCTCCCTCGGATATCGTCACTGTTGAGTTCAAAATTGCCACATGTCGATCATCTGGGTTTTGTTACAGATCGTGTAGCACAAAGGTGTGCTACAGACGAGCCGAATCAGGGATTGTTGGTCAATCTAACCACGACTTTTAGGTAAATTGAAACTATTTTTTTATCAGGTATCATTTTTTTTTTTATCTATTTAACAAAAATCATTGATGAAAACTATTTTTTTATCAAAACATAAAAAATGGTTTGGTAACTACTTGACAAAAATGATTTTTTGTGAGAAATAGTTTGGTATCTCCATGTGCAAAATAGTTTTTTAAAGAAATGGGTGAAGAGATTCCCTTCTTCACTCATCTTTCTTATAACTCTCTTTCTCCACTTTGGACTGAAGAAGAGGCGGCAAGGGGCTTGGATTTTTAATTACAAAGCAAATAACTATTTTATCCCTCTATATTGAGCCTTCAAGCACATTAAAGTCTAGCGCAAAAATAACTGAAAATCATTTTTGGCCATAACACATAAATGACTATTGATCTCTTTTTGGTTTTTGTATTTTACCAATTTTTTTAAAATATAAACAAGTTCCATAAATGATACCAAATGCAGCCAAAATCATTTTTGTGAACAAAAATCAAAAAGAAAAATGATACCAAAGAGGACCATAGTTAGTTGACGGACTAGGAAACTCTTCGTCTTAAAAGTTTGGGAGAAATAACTCTGTTAGTATAGTGTTGTGATAGCATGGCCTTTCAGGCCGCTTGTGTCTACGTCCAGACACAAGCTGGCCCGAAAGACTACGCTGTCCTTCATCCCATGCTTTGAAGATGCTCCTGCCCCCTCCCATTGGACCGCGCATTGGTGTCGCTTAAACCAGGTGGTAAGATTCTTCCTCAGGTGGTAGGGTTCTTCCTCCCTAAGTTTTTAAAGGAGAGGGCTTTTTGAGCAAATACTATTGTTCTGTAAATAGAACAGAGTGGTCATTTCACAAGAGAGAGAGAGAGAGAGAGAGAGAGAGAGAGAGGTTCTTCTCAAAATCATAAAGAATATTGGACAAAGCTATCTTGGATCCCGTGGCCCTGAGCCCACATGGCAAACGGATTCCTTTTCATTGTGGCCTCAGGAAAACTCAATCCATGAAATCTTCTCAAAATTACATGTAAAACAAGGATATCCACTCATGCATTAGGCATGACCAATAAGAGAAAGGGGTCGCCGCTCCTTAACCTTCCATGTTTGGTTTGGATGTACTTCTTGTCATGCACTTTTTTTTTCTCTGATAGAAGTCATGCACTATGAATACATGAAAATTATTCTCTCCTGGGTGATAGGACTTGAGAGTATGGGCCCGTGACATGAAACAAAGGAAGCATGAGGACGCTGCTTGGATCCAACGGGTCCTATGCGCAGTCCCACTATGAGGCTAGCGAGAGTCCAGATGGGCCATATTTCTGTGACTTAGATATCCTCAAGGGAACCTGACTCACTGACTAAGTTTGTAAGGACCCTCTAAAAGGAGCAGTACTAACCACCATAGCACTTGAGATGGTGAGAGTGATCTGACCAAGTCACTTTGAGGTGATCAAGAAAGCAGTCCCAAGTCCCAACTCTCAATGGATCCAAATCAAATCCCAATATAAGTGACAAATCATTAATTGACCAAATGGGTGGGTGGGTAGGTGAGATTGATAGAATCTTAGAATGAATGCTTGGTAATTAAGAAGGAAAATTCAATCTCATAGGATCTTATACCAATGGCTAGTGGGTGAGAGCCTCAGTGCATGCCCCACCTGTATGGGGACGATGGAAGAGTCAATTCATAACAAAGCAAGAGAGAGGAGAAACCTTAGCTACTAAACCCACATCGAAGTCTTCAAGAATGTGCAATGCAAAGCATAACCCATTACAGTCTTGGATTATTATCTCTTTCTCTCTCTTTCTCTGTGTCAACTGGTGTCCATTGTTGTCACTTTTTTGAGTTGTTTCACAAGATCTTCTTCTTGACAAATGAAGCTACTCTTCTGAGATACCCTTTATGTGTGTATATACTATACTTTCTGCTACTTTCTTTCTTTCTTTATGGAATATTTTAATTGCAACCACGTTGGCCCTTGAATTAAAAGTGAACTGAAACAGGATTTTTAGGATGGATTTTCTGATCCTGAGTCCCTGACTCAAAGATTTTCTTGGCTTTTCAACCTTCCCATGCAGATCTCTCTTTTTCTGCACAACATAGGAGAAGCATAGGCCTCATCACTCAGAGTCAGGGAGACAGACACAGGCAGAGGAAGCACATTGGATCGGGTTGAACAGTCATCGCTCATCGTGATTCTTGAAAGCGGTTTATCGAAACTTGTTAATTAATTTCAACTTCAATTCCTATCTCCATTTTTGTCCCATTATAAGAAGTGGATTAGCTAGGATTCAGGACTCTCCTCATGGATTTTGAAACTTAGTTCATGGTATAGGATTTGGGGTATCATGATTTTCCTTGTTTTGCACCATCTGATTCAAAATTTCTATACTTTTCTCTATCAAGAACAACATTAATTCCTAACTTAGCTTGTATAATATGTAGATCTCTTTTTTCTTTTTGGTTTTTCCAATTGAGCACAGATCCCCTTCTTCTCTGTAGGTAGCCACCCTCGCCATGGGGTGTGGGGACCACCTTTGGGGTGTTGCGACCAAACAGATCCTCTCCAACCCTTCAGCCTTTAAAATGCACATCCGATGGTTAGGAGGGCCTTAGGGTGCTTGCAGGTCCCTTAGTTGTCAAATGCACGCTGAAGGAGTTGGAGAGGATTTGGATCCAATGACCACACCCTTTGGACGGTGTGAGATGGGTTGGGTTTGGTTATCCATTAGAGAGAGGAACCTGGTTCCAAAGTTGCTTGGTCACATGGTCCTTGTGACTAGACACATGTGTGCAAAATTACTACCCTAGTTGTTGTGAAATAAAAAATAAATAAAATCCAACTGATGATGCCCCTTTGTACCAATGTAGGGGCCACACAATGAGGCATCAATCTCTAGCCTTTGCAATTATTAGGAAAATGTTTTCTAAGTGATGACGCAAAAGATACACTAGTACCATCTCTCTCTCTCCATCTTCAAATACAATATGTGATAAAATTGTATCAATATGAGAGTAGGATGCAAAATTCATTCAATAATAGAAGGCCATTCGTTTGTTGAGAAGAGAGAATGTCAATGGGGTCCACGGCAACTTCCACTCCGAAATTATGAGAATCTTTTTTCTTAAATAGAAGGTCCATGATTTATTACAAAGGTAAGAGTGTCAATGTGGATCTCATCGCTTAGTATGTGAGAGGCGCTCCAAAATTGCGAGAATCTTTTATATTAAATAGAAAGTCAATGGTTTGTTGATAAAAAAAAGTATCAATATGGGTCCCTCGAATAAGTATGTGAGACGTGGAAGGAATTTCCACTCCCAAATTATGAGAATCATTTTTCTAAACAAATGACTAGACCATAAAACCCGTGAAGGTCATGGAATTTGTGATCCAATTTTTTAGTTTATTTTATAATAGAAAATTATTTATCTAAATGTGAGAATGCATAATCGTAGAGATAGTTACAAGCCTCCAAATACCGTGGAGTGAAAACAAACCATATTTTTTATTCACATTACCGCATGATAGACATTTCTAACTAGAGCGTTCTAGCTACTATGTTAATCTCCTTGGGAATTTTTCCAAATCTACAATCAATGAAGTAAAGTGATAAATAATGTAAGATTTCCTCTACTAAAGGCTACAACATCCCTAGAATGTTAGTGGATGTGTGGGTAATGAAAACACACAACTCTTGACAATTTGTTTCAACAATCAATATTCCACACTGTCCGTCAGAGCTTCTAGTGGATCACTTCGGATTGCAATCTACTCCCCCAACAGAATGCTATCAAACCTTCAAATCTGACTACGAATAATCTTGCTATTTACATGTAGTGATTATAAGACAACTTATATCATCATCATTTTTATTATTTGGTGAGATCTTATATCATGATTTCGATATTATACCACATAATTAGTTCTACCTTTCAATTTTCTCACATAATTCTCCCCTAAAAAAGAAAAATCATTCTTGATATTTTTTTTTCTTTGCTAATGACGGGTATTCAGGGCTTCGACCTGACTAGTCTAAAAAACCCATGACCCCATAATTGTATGAATTGAGCCATATCGAAATTATTTGAGAATCATTCAATTTTTACCGAAGACAACAAATAACACTAAACATCTTATATAAGTGACCCTAAAAAGATAAAAAGAATCGAATTCGGAGCCCTCAAAGTAAGGAAACCTCTCCCCACGCCCCTCCTCTCCACCCAAAGCAAAAAAAGGCCAAAAAAATAAAAAAAAAAAAGCAATTTATGTACACCGAAAAAGCACAAATTGTGTACGAACTAATTTTTTTTTTTGGTTGGAAAAATTGTGTACGAACGAGCACTGACTAGAGCCGTCCAAATTGGCGGTCTTATATTGTTGAGGCCGACCAAAATGGGGCCCATGGTTCTCAAGTCAGACCCTAATTGGGACCATGGCCCATCCATTGAGGGAGAAAAAAAAAAAGTGGGCCCTCACTAATCCAAAGGTACGATGACGAAGTTGCTCTAACCGGCTTTATGGTTAAGAATCAAGGATAATCCCCTAGAAAAATTGCAGTCAAAGTGCTATTATTTAAAAATTAAATTAATAGTAATACACACAATGATTTTATCCTCTGACTCTAATCACAAACTATAATAATAAATATTATTTTAATATCCAAATTCTTTGGGACAAAGCTCTCATTTTTTTTAATTAATATTTTAGTTGGCTTTCCTTAATCTCCCCATTAACATCCTAAAATCATTATCAAAACAAGTGTTTTAAGGAAGTTTATAAGGCAGTGGGACCCACCTGTAAGAAAATCTTAAATGGCCTCCCTCGGATTCTCATCCCACGGCTGACAGAACACCTACGTGTTCGCGCGAGCCAGTCCATACTCGCGGGAAATCAGGTTTTTCTTAGCTAGGGAGGGGACACATTTGGAATATTAAAGAATCAAAAGGGTAATATTAGTTGTAAAAACCTGTCGTTAAGTTGTAATCCTCAAGTAGCGCGTGCCAACCAATTGACCAAAAAGCATGACTCGTCGGCCATTAATTAATTCCAGTTGACGTTTCGAAACAACCTTCGTGGGAGCTTGGGATTCTGATCTATTGAGATCCACGCCATTTGGGTTTGAATTCAAATTAATTTTAACCGTTAGATGAAAAGAGCGAATCAATAATGGTCCACCCACAAGTGATTCTTTTGTTGGTCTCTATGATCCTCTTACCAATCGAGGTTATTTACTCTCTTCCTTCTCTCGTGCAGTGAGCTCTTACCAAACTCCCTACACTCCCCTCCCTATATTACCCTTTCGTTTTCTCCCTCTCTTTTCACCTCCTTTTCTTGCTCTTCTTCTTCCATTTGAGTTTTAATCTTTCTCTTTCCCTCCCTTCTCCTTCTTTTTGATTTCCTCAGATGGGTATGCAGTTGTAGAGCACACTTTCGTTTCAACTGCTACACAGAACACACACAGCTCAAACACACTCACAGAGGGAGAGAAACACAGAAGAGAAAGGAGTTTCTTCTGGGTTGCTCTGCGAATCTACAATGTCGGATTGCAAGGAGGAAGACCCTCGTATCCATGGCATCAGAAAAAGAATCCGGGTCGTACCCAATTTCCCCAAACCAGGTTTCATTCATTTCTCATGTCCTCTGGTCAAAAAATGGAAATGTAATTTACCCAACAAGAAGGCAATATTTGGTTTCAGTTTCTTGTTTTTAGTAGTTTTTGGTTAGGTACCTTTGTTGATAATTTTAATGGCGGTAATGGCAGGTATCATGTTTCAGGACATCACGACCCTGCTTCTTGATCCTAAGGCGTTCAAGAACACAGTAGATTTGTTCGTCGAGAGGTACAAAGGGAAAAATATATCGGTCGTTGCAGGTAACTGGGCTTTGTTATCTCCTTCTTCCTCGGTGGTATTTCTATTTGTTTTGATATTGTTTTCGACTGCTGGATATTTGCTTTGACATTTAAATTTCGTGTTTCTGCTTAGTTTTATTGGGTGGTGGGGTCCTTCCTTTCAAGCAAAGTTGGTTGATGAACACATAATGTTTCCCTTTTTCTTCATTACTGCTATTGCAGACGTTTATTAGGACTGTCTTTCGGGATGCTTTTTGGGTTTTCTTTTCTTTTATGGCTGTGAGTATGTCATCGAGTGATGGTGTTTGACTATGAGTTATATTAGTGGGCTGTGTTATCGAGTATTGGCTCTGAAGATTTCGACGCCTCACAATGCTCTTGTGAACTGTGTCACGATCCTGTTTGCATGGTTGGTGGCGGGCGGGAGATGAGTGATGGTTTGCCCCCACCTTGTTAAGTGGCCTCAGTCCCACCTTGTGCATGTTCTTAGATTGGGACTGTTATTGGTCCAGTCTATGTGATTTTTTCCCTCTGGTTACACTGTTCAACATTTTATTCAGACCTTGTTTCTTATTTTCCGTTGTTGTCTTTTCTCGTATTTTCTCATTAAGATTTAAGTGATGCTTGGAAGTTGGAATGATGTATCATTGTTGCCAGGATTATGACCGAGTTTTAGTGGGATGGATTTGGTTTCAATTGTATTCTGGTATTATCTGGATTCCTTGACAATTGAATTTGATGTAACCAGCCTTGTCAACTATTAAAAAAAAAAAAATGCTTTGTGAGAAAGAACAAGTTAGAACACCTTTTATTTTAGGTCTATTCACTGAAATTTGAGTGCTGGTGATCTTCATCTTTATTGGTGAATATGTCATCTCCCTGAGAATTTCTATCATCCATTGAAAATTTTTCTTTGTGAAACAGGTTGTCTATTGTAGAATTGAAACTTTAGCTTTATAGATTGACTTTTTTTTCCTTTTCTTTCTGATAAATGACATCATAGAATACGTTGTCAATGCATCTAGATTCTTTCTGTCTCTATGTTTGCAATAATAGTTATCCATTTACAATTGTCAATATTGCTTGCAACTCCCCTAATGTGTTTCTTTGGTTTTGTCAACTAATGCATATTGGAAACTCAAATTAACCTTATAATTTATGAAACACACGGAGGACTGTCGTTGAACTTTGGAACCCCTGGTGTGAAGAAAAGTAAGCCAAGTTGCATCCTGTCTAAATGTTAATATTAAGTTTACAGTAGTTACCTGTGCAAAATTTATTTCCCATTAAGTGTATTGTGAAACATCAAAGTATAAATTAAACTGTTAAAGAAGCTTGTTATTTCCAATTTATAGTTTTATGCACAAAGAATAAAGCAATTTTTTTTCATTTTTTATTCTATCTTAATATATCAAAGGGTCCATATGAGTGCTGGGAGCCTGTTATAGCTATCTTGAGTTATTGCCACATGCTGCAGAAATCTAGATATTTTATTAAATTTGATCTTCATTTGTCTTCTCAGTGTTTTCATATATGTTTGGTTCTGCAGTGGTGATTTGGATGATGTAGGTTTTTTTATCTATTAATTCTATTTCCTGATTTCTGTTTTTCTTTGGATATGAGTTGTTTTTGGTTCACCTGGTGGTATGGTTGGGATTTCTTTTGAGCCATTTTGGGGCCTGCTTGTACTGTTTATGTTATGGTCTAACAAAAATTGCTTTGGTGAGGTACCATGTGCAATTTGTTGATGCAATTGTAAGATATTCGCAGGTAATCCTGATATGCTATTTACCCTTTGTTAAATTTGTTACTTTAGTTGTCTGTAGCCTTATTTTGCTACATGATTATATTGTGTGTGCACATGCACTGCCTACCCACCCAAAGAGAAAGTACATATATATATATATATATATATATAAGCATGTTTCATTTTGTTGTAAATATGTTGGAGCTGATTTGATAATTTCTGGAACAGCAGTAGCATGCATTTTGTTCTCAGATTAATTCTATTTTTCCTTAGGGATTGAAGCTCGTGGGTTCATTTTCGGTCCTCCCATTGCATTGGCTATTGGAGCGAAGTTTGTTCCTTTACGGAAACCTAGGAAGTTGCCCGGTATAATTCACTTTTCTTTAGCTGTTTCTCATTTCTTCCCTTTGTCTCCTGTGTGTGTATGTACTATGGATTCTCTAAAGCCTACAGAACCATTCCACATGGTTCCTTTGCCCTTCCTTGTCAGGCACAATTCCCAATGGTTTAAAGCTGTTATTTTTTAAACATTGCTATATTGATGATTCTTAGATACAACCTTCTTTCTTAAACAAAATTTCATGGATACTGGGCAGGAATTTGCTACCTTAGTGGGGAGTGACACTTAACATGTAAACATATTAACATAATATGCTTGAAGAGTAGGGAGTGACACTTAACATGTAAACATAACATAGTTTGAAAGTTATGGGTAAGTTAGAGGAGACCTGATAGCAAACTCAAAGCTATCGATGTATAATAACTAATAAAAAAATGGGAAAAGGCTAGGCATGCTAGTACTGTGTCTCCGTCCCCTCCCCCCTTGGAATAGTCCACCCTGCCCTCCCATCCCAGCCCACCCCCATTGTTTGTGCCGCTAGCTACAGGAAATCTAGTGGCTTACCCAACCTACTCCCTAAAATAATTTATCGATTAAAAAAAAAAGGATTGACAAGAAGTTTGCTAATGGAACGTTTATCCTGTCAACATCTTTTTATTTTTCTTTTTTAAACTAAGGGGAATCTGGTATAGGTAATTTAAGATGAGAAGCGCCACACAAACCCAAAGACAAAGTTCTGTATCATGATTTGTCAACAGTTCCTAAAGTCTTGGTTTTGGCTTGAAGCTGCTATATCATACTGGCTGGGTGTTAAGCATTTTCTATACTCTGACCAAATTGTTAGATATGATGTATGTTGTGTTGAATAGATTGCTAACTGATTAGTAATTGAATGGTTTTTATGTGACGATAGAAAAATTTAACAGTTGCCTTTGGCTTCTCTCTCTCTCTCTCTTGGATAAGTTTTTTTTTTAATTTTTTGGACGGGGGATTATTTTATTGAAAATACAGTGTTTTATGAATTATCTCGAATTATAACATTCATTTTTTTAAATGTGTTTGTAACTTGTGTCTTGATACTCTCGTAATTACTTATAATCATTTATCATAAATTAGTTTGTGTTATGTTATTGAATTTTAGTTTTTAGTCCTAATTAATAGAATACTAGATAAAAAACTTTTCCAAGAACCATTTTTGATAAAAGTTTATTTTTATGGGGAATGCTAGCTAGGACCTGCTTATGAAGTAATCTTGATTATAGTGGGACACACCCTATATGGAAGCCACATTCCTTCAGTGTATATGGACTTAGCATTTCCTTAATTTTATCATTCTTGTCATCTTTAACTATAAAAGTGTGGCTAATTTAAAATCGTGCCCATCAGATTCACTGAATCCCATGTGGTTGAATGAGCATGGTCTATGTGAAAGAGGAGCCCGCCCATCTTGCAGGTTGAGGTTGACCTTCAAATGACCACAGCAAGTAGCTTGGTGAGAGCTATGATATGAAAAATCTAAAAAAAAAATGGCGCTAGATGAAAAAAAAATCACATTTGTAACTATTTTTAACTTTGAACCCACTTTTAAGACAAATGGCATTCTCATTTGGGGTTGAAAATTGACTGGTGAGATGGTGATAAGTTGTCTATCTCATTGATCCACCTGCATTTTGCATTTTGAGAGTCGATGAATTTATTAAATCTCTATCAGAGGTGAATTTTATTAATTGATTAAATTGATTTTATATGATTCATTATTATAACTTTACCATGTTTTCCAACATTTTATGACCATAACATGCTACACTTTTCATATGGTTTGAACGGGTTTTAAGGATCGGGAGTCAGCTGATCAGGGAAATCCTTTATCCCAATCCTTAAATCCTTGCAGTTATGTGTTTCATGCATGTAAACCAATTTATGATTATTGCACTATGGAATATGTGGCTTTGGTCTTATTTTGTAGAGTTTCAGATTCATGGTTTAGTACTGTATAATCTGCAAGACTTCATGGAAAATAGTTGAAAGTTTGCATACTTGTAATTATGATATTTTGTAAAATTTATGCTGCTTTTTGCTAATGGTTTGCCATTGTTTTGGTCTCTATGTTTTGAAACTTGCTTGCTCCTAATGTCCAGGTAGAGTATGCTTCTTTCTCATTCCTCCTAATTTTTGTTCTATGTTACCATATCAATTTATTTTCTGAGACCTTTCATTTCATATACCTTTCCTCAACCACATTTTTGACTTCCACGTATTTAATCAAATAAAATTGACCTTATATCATGATTTCTTATATTTAGCCATTATTTTTTTGCGCATGTGAAATGAATTTCATGTTTGGCAATTTCTTCTAAGAGAATTAGTTGGTTTTGGATGGTTTGTGGACCTAGTCTTGTTTGTAGTTGAATCAAACAGATGAGAAGCCAGTTACCGTCAAACACAATTTGACTGTTCTTGATCTGGTATTCAAAATTTATGTTGCCTCCAAGCTAGCTGAGACTGGTGCATGACATTTTTTTATTAGTGCTTGAAGATGTGATGGAATTATTTCACCCACTAGCATGCTTTCTTAATAAAATACAAATATTCTGTGTTTTGGCTCGTATCAATTAATTTTTGTTGCAGGTGAAGTTATTTCAGAAGAATATGTCTTGGAATATGGAACGGATTGCCTACAAATGCATATTGGAGCAGTTGAACCAGGTGAACGTGCTTTGGTAGTTGATGATTTGATAGCCACTGGAGGTACAGTTTGTGCTGCAATGAAGTTACTTGGTAAGTATTTTACTTGTTTCATTAGTTTATTTTCATGGATTTAGAACCCCCTCAAAGCATTATAAGGTGTAATTTGGGCAAGGAATACTGAGATGATTTGTTTGGGGCCACCATATATTATGAACCTAGATTGGCTTAATGAGGTGAAATAAGAGGTTGTCATCAAATGCCTGTGTTCCAAGTCCAACAGCTGTACAAGATAATACTTCCTGTTTCCTCACTATTCACACTATAGATATTGGACAATGGTTCCACAATATAGAAGGCCTATAGGCAATTGGTTCCACACTATAGAAGCCCTATAGGCATGGTTTAAAGTATCTATATGTATCTTATGATTTGTTCGTGCTTACCCATTCTGTGGCATTTGCATAGAGGATTCACAAGTAATCTGAAAATTAAGCTTATCTTACCATATCACATGTATCTAGAAATGCTGGTACTGATAAACATGGATACTCTTGATAAGTAACTCCAGAGGACGCTGCAAGCCTTATTTTATATCATAATCTTCTCACTACCTCACTGCTGTTGTGGCTAATTTTTTATATATTAAAGATATTTACAAATTGAGTTATCCATCCAAACTTTGAGATGTTCTTGCGATAAATCATTCCATATTTGAGGATAAGATAGATTTCAATTAGATCCATTATAAAAAATAGTGTGTAGGTCCACACATTTTTGTTAAGCCTTTTCTTTTTCATAAAAGAACGAAAAAATGAGTAAATTTGTGGTATATTTTTCATAATTAGTGATAGTTATGCCTATGGGAGATTAAAGTCCTTATCTAGAATCCTAACCTATGTAACCATAATGTGATATCAAACAGGTGCTTAAAGGAAGAGTTGTGTTGTATATATTTTCATAATTCTACTGAAGGCATTCTATTTGAAATGTAAACTAGAGAAATGGAGTGTTATGATTGGTGACATTGTTATTAAGGTTTTCAAATTTCCTAGCAAAAATATAGGTATATTTAAATGTACTGGGAAAGGCATTGAAATGTGTGAAAAGGAGATGAGTGATGACAAGAACCTGGGAGGTTGAGGGGGTAACAAATTGGTTTGTTATGGTGAGGAAAATTTAGGATTTATAGAGGCACAATTACACAGTGGTTGTGAAAGATATTTGAAGAAACAGAAAGACATAGCTTAACACTACGAGATATGAAGAGGAACTTATGGGTGTGTGACCTAGGATTTGTGGAACTCTGGCCCCTGATTTCTAGGAGTGTAATTGATTAAATTGTGCTCCAAAATGCTTGGTCTGCATTTTTCATGTGGAGTGGCAGCTTCAACCTATGCTTCTGGTCACTAACTTTCTAATATTGCCTTTTCAAATTGTTGGATATCCCTTATATATCGTGCTCAAATTTTGATTTAAACTAAAGACTCTGTATCATCATAAGATTGATGAGTTTTGGTCTAGTTTCCATGTGCTGCTTCATATTTTAGTTGTATGCATATTTATTCATCCGTGTCCCCCGTGCTTCTTTTAATATACTAACTGATACTCCCCACAATTAATGATTTGACACAAGGTTCTTGCATGGGCCTGCAAAGGTAATACTTCACCTAATTGTACCACATGGTGGGGTGACATGGCAATTCCAGCTGCTGGATAGATAGTTCATGGTCTTGATTGGCCACATCTCAAATTTTAGAGCCAAATTCAACTATATCTCTTCCATTTATTGGAATTTTTCCTTGTTTATTAAGAAGTCCATTTGTTGTTGATATGTCTCATTTTCTTAGTGAATTTTAAAACAGCTTTGTTTTGCCATGCAGCCAACTCTTTGTGGGCTGAAACCTGACAGATGACCTATTAACATTCCAACCTTGGCTCCAACCTGCCCATGAAAGTTTGGGCCCAATAAAATATGCAGTGTCAGATATTAGAGAAGGGAAAGTTTTTCTAAGTGGGTTGAACCTCTCTCTCTTTAATCCCTGCCTAAAGATATCGCCAATGCCTGTACCTCTGTTGAGGGAGGGAGGGAGGGAGGGAGGGAGGGGTAGAGAGATGTGTGCAAAAGGTTGATTTGATTGATTGTTTTGTTTGTGTGTGTGACATGTGCATGTTTTTCTGTTTTTATTGGCTTTGATCTGATTATTTTGTTTCTCAGAGCGTGTTGGGGCAGAAGTGATTGAATGTGCATGCGTAATTGAACTACCAGATCTAAAGGTATGTGTACATTATATTCTCTTTATTTAGTTTCTTTCCTCCCCCCTTATGGAGGTTTGTTGAGTACATAGATTGGTGTGTCTTGGCCTGATTTCTTCATCTGTTCTGTCCTAATAATTGGCTTCTTGTTTATATTTTCCTTTTTCTATATCCCTACTCAGTGGAGTATGTATAATCCCTGGGAAATGTCATGTAGAATGTTTAGCTTTGTTCCTAACAAACACTATATTTAAGGAATGGGACGTACACACGGTTAGCTTCTTCACTCTTTCCTCCCTGAATATGTGGGGCCTCCTTGTATGCAAATTGTGAGGCATCCCCTCCCTTGCGCCCCTTGTGTGGGAGATGCCATTACATGTGTGCAGTGTGTGGATCCCCTGTCCACTTTCTGAAGTGAAAGACAAGATATTTAAGAACACTATACTGTATAGCTTTCTACCACAACACTTTCCGTTTAAATATTTTCTTACCTCACATTATTTGTTTTTTTTTTTTTTTTTTTTTGCATGGGATCCAACATAATATCTAATAGGCTATTATGGTACTGAATTTTGCAGGGTTTTGTGATATGTTTATCACTAAATCTCCATCTACTCCTGTTCTGCTAAAATTAATTGTAAATACCACACAAAGACAAGGGCAAAAACCAAATGGAAAAGGGGGAAAAAAACTCTGGTTAAAGGACAATAGATTGTTTCATCTCAAGCTGATTGTCAGTGATATGTTTCTGTTTGGCTGGTGTAGTTTGATTTTCATCTAGCCTCATCAATTTTCTGTTTAATCTGTCAGACCCAAGCGAAGCCTCTCTTTTTTCTCCCGTGATTAATCCAGATTCAAAATTTCAACCTGATGATTCTTCTGTTTTCACTTGGTAAGAAAAAAAATAAAAATTACCAGGATAGAAGAACATTGCAAAACTGAAAAATGTTTGTTGATTTTGACTAGTGGAAAATTTGACCGAGTAGGAAAAAACAATGCCAAACAGCCAGTGATCTTGGAATTCAAAAAAAAAAAAAAAAAAAAAAAAAGAAAAGAAAAAAAAGAAAAGAAAAGAACAAACTAACCAGATGATTGCAAGGTAGATATTAAGTTCTGATAGGTAAATGCATTTTTTTTTTTTTCCGATTTAGATTTAGGCATTGTGATTATTTTGAACTATGTTATCAGCAAGCATTACTTAAGATGGCAAACCTAGTTGGGTTCGCTTTAAATAATCTAGCTTGAGGTTATGACTTCATTGGACCTCATAAAAAAAATTTAAGTTTGGCGCCTAAATGAGTTGGGTGATCGTGCCTAGTATTTGTTTTAGCTCACTGATAGATTTTACATTTTCCTTGAGTTGGGAAGTGCAGGAATTAAGAATCTGACGTTGAATGTGGACATTAAATTTTTTTCCTCCCCTTTACAGCCTAGTTAGACTAATGGAAAAAGGTGAACTGGCCTCTTATTGTGGTTCTGTTGTGTGATGCTGCAGGGCCGTGAGCGACTGAAGGGAAAGCCATTGTTTACCCTTTTGGAATCTCACTGATGGTGGCAACAGGGTTGCAGTGCTGCTCCGGGTGAATGGTTGCTCATACTGTACATTGGGGGGGGG
>NC_056564.1:23933286-23936751 GCF_013358625.1 Macadamia integrifolia
GGGGGGGGGGGATATTATTGGTGGAATCCATTGCCGGCTTTGAATATTGTTTCCAGTTTTCCTTTTTGGACATTAATAGGTTGTTTTGAACTAATTGATGCATCTTTTTATCTAAAAAAAAAAAAAAGGTTTGTAGGTTACTTTAATGGTTCAGAAAGGCCTCTTCTTTCCCTTAAATTTCTCTTCTGTTCTCTCTCAGATGATGTACTTGATATGTTGCAAGGTACTGAGTTCAGAGGATAGTGTTAGGCCTAGCAGAATGAGAGGGGAAATAGTTTCTTACTAAACCTTATTCATTTTTTTATTTTTATTTTATTTTATTTTATTTTTTTTGTTTTTATGGTAAACCGAAAGAAGTTTACTGAAATAAAAAGTCAGTAACCCATTTATCACTGGCACCAAGTAAAGCCAAAGGGGATGAGGGTGAGGGACAGTTTCTGTTTTATGCTTTTAAACTGGGTATATATGGCAATTCAAGCTAGCGAAGCCAGTGCTTTTCACTGGTTGGTGACCTTAAATCTTGCTTACTTTGGAGATTTAATTAATTGCAAGGCTTAATCATAAGTCCTAAGTCCTAACTCTGAAAGACTGGTGCTGCTTGTGTTCACTTAGCTATGAAAGCTCAATATACATGTAGAAACCCTTTTAACTATGGTAAATTTTGGATCTATATAAATGGGCTATTAGGTACCCTCATCATGGGCTTTGGGAGTTCTTTCTGGAAGCAGTTTTATCCCGTTGAGCCCTAATAAAATTTCCCCTTTATAAGGCGGTTAGTAAAGCTGTGGTGTTTGCGCCAATCCCATGTTCACTAGGTCTTGAGGTTAAACCTCCTGACCGTTCCCTTATCCGGTTACACCCCCACCCCCTTCTTTCAATAGAGTAGGTACCGATAAAAAATTTCCCCTTTACTGGGGTGGGGAGTTGTGCCATTTGGGGGAAACAATTTGAATAGGTGGGGTCAACGCAGTATTGATGAAATGCCATTGAATGTTTAGTTTGGCTGCGCTATAATATTTTAATGAGAAAATTGTATTGTCACCCTATGATCTTTGGTCTTTGGTCTTTGGTCTTTATTCAATGTCATCTTTTGTACTTTTCGAAATATCGAAGACATTCTCTAATAATTTTAAAATTTTCAAATCCGTCCCTACCATTAGCCATCCCAGTTAACTATTGGAAGATCTATTAGTTTTGTTTAAAATGTCTAAAAATACCCTCATTCAAAGTGATTTGACCACCTTACCTTTGCCCCTTCTTCTAAACCAAAACCTGCAACTCCCCTCCCCTCTGACGAAGGTTTGCGGCTATTCATTTTTTCTGGTGAAGGTTAGCCTTCAATGGTTGTAATTTTAGGTTTTTCTAACGGTAAACTCGAACCAAAAAAGTGTTTAGAAGCATAATGAGCTCCGCAATGGCTGCACCAGTGGCTGGGCCATTGAGGATGCCCGAACAGCTACGCATTGTCGCCACATAACACCCCTTGACAGAGGCATTCTTGAATAAGAGATAAGTAGGCTTATGCCGCAGTGGTTTCTTGGCTGCCTCCTTGCGTGCCAGTGCTTACAAAGAACCCAGCTGGTTTCCCTGCAAGCTTATGTTCCTTCCACAACTACCCAGTCGAGTCAAAGAAAGACTTCATCTGGGAAGCCCTATATCCATACTTGGTCGAAAACCCAAACAGAAACCCATCAGTCGATGCCAATTCCACTGCAGATATCAATGGGATTGATTCGTCTTTGGGAGGAGCCTTCATTTTCTTGAGAATCTCATCTGATAGAATCTCAGGAACATGGTACAAGAAACCCTCGATCCCCTCGATCCCATCAATCCCTTTCTTAATTCTCTTTGCCAAACCCTCCACATGGCCAAACATGGAGTAGTAGACGATAAATATCTTCAACTTCGCAGCTGGAGATGAAATCGTGACTTCACCCGTAGGAGTGGCATCAACAGTGAGGGTCTTATCGGCGACGGCGATCGGAGCATCTGTCGCGGTCTTCGGAGGATCGTCGAAAGTAGCTAATGGCATACGCTTTTTACTGGGTACACAACCGCCTCCCTTGCCCATGGTTGCAGCGATTGGAGACAAAAAATCTGGTCGTTGATCCTTACCCAACACTTGTGCTAGTAGCTAATTTTTCCCTTTTCGTCCCTCTGAAATTACACTATTTATATGGAGATTGGAGACTGATCATCTTGAAGTAAATATTCTATTGAAGAACACATGTTTATCAGTGTATAACCAATACATTTAATCTAATCTCCCTTAGACATGGTACATATGGATTCATGGTATCGGCCTTGCCTGAGGTAGCACATGCCACCGATGATTTCTATAGTTGCAGGTTTTGGTTTAGAATAAGGGGCAAGGGTAAGGTGGTCAAATCACCTCGAGTGAGGGTGTTTTGGACATTTTAAACAAAAACTAATAGATCTTCCAATAGTTAACTGGGATGGCTAACGACAGGGATGGATTTGAAATTTTTTAAATTATTAAGGGTGTCTTTGGTATTTCAAAAAGTACAGGGGGTGGCATTGAATAAAAACCAAAGTTCAGGGGGTGACAATGCAATTTTCTCTATTTTAATTCTACATGAAATATTTAAGGCCTCATTTGGTTATAGGGGAAATTAAAAAGGATGTAAGTAACAATTTTCATACATAAAAGAAGAACTTTTATAATAATTAATAAACACATGATTATATTAGTATTCTTTTATTTTTATTAAAGAAACGTGATTGCATAAACTATATAAATTTTTTACTTTATTAATGACACTTTTTTTTAGGGGTGAATAAGAAATTTGTTAAAGACAATAGAAAAACAGAAACAACAAAGTAATGGCACTTTTTAGATGTAATTTTTTATTTACTTTTCAAATCCAAGGGATTTGGAGGCAAAATAAAGCGAAATAATAATCAAATATGAAATAATTTAGACTTAATGACATAATCATGTGGGGTAATTAGTACTACTACTACTATTATTATTATTATTATTATTATTTATTTATTTTTTGAGTCTGAAAATTTCACTTTCCTTCACTCTCTAATCTTTCCTACAGCCAAAAAAGAGCCGTAAGTAATCCCATTTTCTTAATGACATGCCAACAATAGGAGCTTCTCCTAAAAAAGCAAACTGCAATCTCATTATCATTGTTGATCGTCAAGCCATTTGTAACGGTATAATGCATGGAAGTACCAATCACATATTTAAAAAGTCTATTGTTATATATTACTATTTAACTACTTATAAATAAAAATTCCGTGGTTGGGACTTCGGACCCATCAAGAACAAAATATTGTCGAGAGGTACAAAAGGCTTGAGAATACTAACAGTTATTATGTGAAAAAATTAATGTATTTTATTTGGAAAAATTTCTATCATTCCTCCATATTTGCCTTATATTTATACATTTCTGATTTGCAAGGAAAGCAAACTTCTCTCTTTTTTTTTTTTTT